>NW_028270002.1:0-202883 GCF_054644295.1 Miniopterus natalensis | reverse complement strand
CCCGCCCTCCCGGCCACCCGCAAGGGGCCGCGTCGGGAGGGTGGGGGGTGGGAGTTGCGGGGGGCGCGGAGTTGCCTGGGCCCCCTGCCGGGTGCCTCCCCTGTGGGCGGCTTGCGGGATCGCGCCGTTCCCCGCCTTTCGGGGCACCGGGTCCCCCAAGGGGGACTCTGCGGTCTTCCCCGGCATAGCGCGGTCCGACGGGGCGCCACGCCGTCTCGGCGTGCCCTGTGGATCCCGGGAGGCGCCCTTCAGTGATGGTGGGGCCGGGGCTCCCATCCGGGAGCCGGGTTCCAGAGGATGCCACCGGACGTCGCCTCGCACGCCCCGCCCCTCCCAGACTCCTTCTCCAGGCGCACGAAACGCGCCGGGGCCGCCTGCTCCTGGGACAGCCCACGGGGGTCTCTGGCAAGGGCGGGAGACGGCCGGGGCTGGGAGGCTTGGGGCCGGCGGCGTCGGGGCGCTTGCGGCGGGGGGAGGGGAGCGGTCGCCTTCCGCTCGGCGGGCGGCGGGTCCGGGGCCCCGCCCCGGGGGGCCGTGGAATCATCTGGCGGGCAGGACAGGCCGGGGCGGCCTGGAGCGCGCAGCGGGCCCCGGGCGCGGGCGCGCTGGGGCTCGGCGGGCCGCCCGGCACGGGGCGGCCGAGAAGGAAAGAGAGCAAGGAAGGAAAAGGAGAGAGAGGGCCAAAGAAAAAGCCTACGGCACCCGGTATTCCCAGGCGGTCTCCCATCCAAGTACTAACCAGGCCCGACCCTGCTTAGCTTCCGAGATCAGACGAGATCGGGCGCGTTCAGGGTGGTATGGCCGTAGACGCTGGAGGCGGCCTCCCGGCGCCCCAAGAGCCTGCGCCTGCTCCCCTCCGCGGTCCCCGGGCCCCCGCACGCCCCGGCTGCGCCCGCGCCGCCTGCCGCGCGCCTCCCCGGGCCCCCGGAGACCGCTGCGGTGCGGGGCCCTGCCGGGGCGGCGCGCGCTTCCCTTCCCGAGCCCAGGGACGGTGCGGGGGGGGGGGCGGGGGGGTAGGGGAACCACAGCGCTTTTGCGGGAGGGACGCCCTGGGGGGCGCCCAAGGGGGTGCCCTCCCCACCCGCTCCGGACGCGGCCCCCTTGCGGGTGGCGGAGGGCGGGGACCGCCCCCGGCCTCCCGGGCCCCCCGCAAGCCGCCTCGGGATGGGGGGGGTGGGGGGTGGGGGGGGCGCGGCGTTGCCTGGGCCCCCGGCCGGGTGCCTCCCCTGTAGGCGCTTGCGGGATCGCGCCGTTCCCCGCCTTTCGGGGCACCGGGTCCCCCAAGGGGGACTCTGCGGTCTTCCCGGCATAGCGCCGTCCGACGGGGCGCCACGCCGTCTGGGCGTGCCCTGTGGATCCCGGGAGGCGCCCTTCAGTGATGGTGGGGCCGGGGCTCCCATCCGGGAGCCGGGTTCCCAGAGGATGCCACCGGACGTCGCCTCGCACGCCCCGCCCCTCCCAGACGCCTTCTCCAGGCGCAGGAAACGCGCCGGGGCCGCCTGCTCCTGGGACAGCCCACGGGGGTCTCTGGCAAGGGCGGGAGACGGCCGGGGCTGGGAGGCTTGGGGCCGGCGGCGTCGGGGCGCTTGCGGCGGGGGGAGGGGAGCGGTCGCCTTCGGCTCGGCGGGCGGCGGGGCCCGGGGCCCCGCCCCGGGGGCCGTGGAAACATCTGGCGGGCAGGACAGGCCGGGGCGGCCTGAGCGCGCAGCGGGTCCCGGGCGCGGGCGCGCTGGCGCTCGGCGGGCCGCCCGGCACGGGGCGGCCGAGAAAGGAAAGAGAGCAAGGAAGGGAAAAGGAGAGAGAGGGCCAAAGAAAAAGCCTAAGGCACCCGGTATTCCCAGGCGGTCTCCCATCCAAGTAATAACCAGGCCCGACCCTGCTTAGCTTCCGAGATCAGACGAGATCGGGCGCGTTCAGGGTGGTATGGCCGTAGACGCTGGAGGCGGCCTCCCCGCGCCCCAAGAGCCCGCGCCTCCTCCGCCTCCGCGGCCCCCGGGCCCCCGCACGCCCCGGCTGCGCCCGCGCCGCCTGCCGCGCGCCTCCCCGGGACCCCGGAGACCCCCGCGGTGCGGGGCCCTGCCGGGGCGGCGCGCGCTTCCCTTCCCGAGCCCAGGGACGGTGCGGGGGGCGGGGGGGGGGGACGACGACGACGACAGCGCTTTTGCGGGAGGGACGCCCTGGGGGGCGCCCAAGGGGGTGCCCTCCCCACCCGCTCCGGACGCGGCCCCCTTGCGGGTGGCGGAGGGCGGGGACCGCCCCCGGCCTCCCGGGCCACCCGCAAGCCGCCTCGGGATGGGGGGTGGGAGGTGCGGGGGGCGCGGAGTTGCCTGGGCCCCCTGCCGGGTGCCTCCCCTGTGGGCGGCTTGCGGGATCGCGCCGTTCCCCGCCTTTCGGGGCACCGGGTCCCCCAAGGGGGACTCTGCGGTCTTCCCCGGCATAGCGCGGTCCGACGGGGCGCCACGCCGTCTCGGCGTGCCCTGTGGATCCCGGAGGCGCCCTTCAGTGATGGTGGGGCCGGGGCTCCCATCCGGGAGCCGGGTTCCCAGAGGATGCCACCGGACGTCGCCTCGCACGCCCCGCCCCTCCCGCCCCTCCCAGACACCTTCTCCAGGCGCACCAAACGCGCCCGGGCCGCCTGCTCCTGGGACAGCCCACGGGGGTCTCTGCCAAGGGCGGGAGACGGCTGGGGCTGGGAGGCTTGGGGCCGGCGGCGTCGTGGGCAGCGGAGCGGCCGCGTTGCGCTGGGCGGGCGGCGGGGCCCGGGGCCCCGCCCCGGGGGCCGTGGAAACATCTGGCGGGCAGGACAGGCCCGGGCGGCTTGGAGCGCGCAGCGAGTCCCTGGCGCGGGCGTGCTGGGGCTCGGCGGTCCGCCCGGCAGGGGCGGCCGAGAAAGGAAAGAGAGCAAGGAAGGAAAAGGAGAGAGAGGGCCAAAGAAAAAGCCTATGGCACCCGGTATTCCCAGGCGGTCTCCCATCCAAGTACTAACCAGGCCCGACCCTGCTTAGCTTCCGAGATCAGACGAGATCGGGCGCGTTCAGGGTGGTATGGCCGTAGACGCTGGAGGCGGCCTCCCGGCGCCCCAAGAGCCCGCGCCTCCTCCGCCTCCGCGGCCCCCGGGCCCCCGCACGCCCCGGCTGCGCCCGCGCCGCCTGCCGCGCGCCTCCCCGGGACCCCGGAGACCCCCGCGGTGCGGGGCCCTGCCGGGGCGGCGCGCGCTTCCCTTCCCGAGCCCAGGGACGGTGCGGGGGGCGGGGGGGGGGACGACGACGACGAAAGCGCTTTTGCGGGAGGGACGCCCTGGGGGGCGCCCAAGGGGGTGCCCTCCCCACCCGCTCCGGACGCGGCCCCCTTGCGGGTGGCGGAGGGCGGGGACCGCCCCCGGCCTCCCGGCCACCCGCAAGCCGCCTCGGGATGGGGGGGTGGGAGTTGCGGGGGGCGCGGCGTTGCCTGGGCCCCCTGCCGGGTGCCTCCCCTGTGGGCGGCTTGCGGGATCGCGCCGTTCCCCGCCTTTCGGGGCACCGGGTCCCCCCAAGGGGGACTCTGCGGTCTTCCCCGGCATAGCGCGGTCCGACGGGGCGCCACGCCGTCTCGGCGTGCCCTGTGGATCCCGGGAGGCGCCCTTCAGTGATGGTGGGGCCGGGGCTCCCATCCGGGAGCCGGGTTCCCAGAGGATGCCACCGGACGTCGCCTCGCACGCCCCGCCCCTCCCGCCCCTCCCAGACACCTTCTCCAGGCGCACCAAACGCGCCCGGGCCGCCTGCTCCTGGGACAGCCCACGGGGGTCTCTGCCAAGGGCGGGAGACGGCTGGGCTGGGAGGCTTGGGGCCGGCGGCGTCGTGGGCAGCGGAGCGGCCGCGTTGTGCTGGGCGGGCGGCGGGGCCCGGGGCCCCGCCCCGGGGGCCGTGGAAACATCTGGCGGGCAGGACAGGCCGGGGCGGCTTGGAGCGCGCAGCGGGTCCCTGGCGCGGGCGTGCTGGGGCTCGGCGGTCCGCCCGGCAGGGGGCGGCCGAGAAAGGAAAGAGAGCAAGGAAGGAAAAGGAGAGAGAGGGCCAAAGAAAAAGCCTATGGCACCCGGTATTCCCAGGCGGTCTCCCATCCAAGTACTAACCAGGCCCGACCCTGCTTAGCTTCCGAGATCAGACGAGATCGGGCGCGTTCAGGGTGGTATGGCCGTAGACGCTGGAGGCGGCCTCCCGGCGCCCCAAGAGCCCGCGCCTGCTCCCCTCCGCGGCCCCCGGGCCCCCGCACGCCCCGGCTGCGCCCGCGCCGCCTGCCGCGCGCCGCCCCGGGCCCCCGGAGACCGCTGCCGTGCGGGGCCCTGCCGGGGCGGCGCGCGCTTCCCTTCCCGAGCCCAGGGACGGTGCGGGGGGGGGGCGGGGGGGTAGGGGAACCACAGCGCTTTTGCGGGAGGGACGCCCTGGGGGGCGCCCAAGGGGGTGCCCTCCCCACCCGCTCCGGACGCGGCCCCCTTGCGGGTGGCGGAGGGCGGGGACCGCCCCCGGCCTCCCGGACCCCCCGCAAGCCGCCTCGGGATGGGGGGGGTGGGGGGGTGGGGGGGGCGCGGCGTTGCCTGGGCTCCCGGCCGGGTGCCTCCCCTGTAGGCGGCTTGCGGGATCGCGCCGTTCCCCGCCTTTCGGGGCACCGGGTCCCCCAAGGGGGACTCTGCGGTCTTCCCCGGCATAGCGCCGTCCGACGGGGCGCCACGCCGTCTCGGCGTGCCCTGTGGATCCCGGGAGGCGCCCTTCAGTGATGGTGGGGCCGGGGCTCCCATCCGGGAGCCGGGTTCCCAGAGGATGCCACCGGACTTCGCCTCGCACGCCCCGCCCCTCCCAGACTCCTTCTCCAGGCGCACGAAACGCGCCGGGGCCGCCTGCTCCTGGGACAGCCCACGGGGGTCTCTGGCAAGGGCGGGAGACGGCCGGGGCTGGGAGGCTTGGGGCCGGCGGCGTCGGGGCGCTTGCGGCGGGGGGAGGGGAGCGGTCGCCTTCCGCTCGGCGGGCGGCGGGTCCCGGGGCCCCGCCCCGGGGGCCGTGGAAACATCTGGCGGGCAGGACAGGCCGGGGCGGCCTGGAGCGCGCAGCGGGCCCCGGGCGCGGGCGCGCTGGGGCTCGGCGGGCCGCCAGGCTCGGGGCGGCCGAGAAAGGAAAGAGAGCAAGGAAGGAAAAGGAGAGAGAGGGCCAAAGAAAAAGCCTACGGCACCCGGTATTCCCGGGCGGTCTCCCATCCAAGTACTAACCAGGCCCGACCCTGCTTAGCTTCCGAGATCAGACGAGATCGGGCGCGTCAGGGTGGTATGGCCGTAGACGCTGGAGGCGGCCTCCCGGCGCCCCAAGAGCCCGCGCCTCCTCCGCCTCCGCGGCCCCCGGGCCCCCGCACGCCCCGGCTGCGCCCGCGCCGCCTGCCGCGCGCCTCCCCGGGACCCCGGAGACCCCCGCGGTTCGGGGCCCTGCCGGGGCGGCGCGCGCTTCCCTTCCCGAGCCCAGGGACGGTGCGGGGGGCGGGGGGGGGGACGACGACGACGACAGCGCTTTTGCGGGAGGGACGCCCTGGGGGGCGCCCTAGGGGGTGCCCTCCCCACCGGCTCCGGACACGGCCCCCTTGCGGGTGGCGGAGGGCGGGGACCGCCCCCGGCCTCCCGGGCCACCCGCAAGCCGCCGGGGGATGGGGTGGGGGTTGCGCGGCGTTGCCTGGGCCCCCTGCCGGGTGCCTCCGCGGCGGGCGGCGCGCGGGATCACGCCGTTCCCCGCCTTTCGGGGCACCGGGTCCCCCAAGGGGGACTCTGCGGTCTTCCCCGGCATAGCGCGGTCCGACGGGGCGCCACGCCGTCTGGGCGTGCCCTGTGGATCCCGGGAGGCGCCCTTCAGTGATGGTGGGGCCGGGGCTCCCATCCGGGAGCCGGGTTCCCAGAGGATGCCACCGGACGTCGCCTCGCACGCCCCGCCCCTCCCAGACGCCTTCTCCAGGCGCACGAAACGCGCCGGGGGCCGCCTGCTCCTGGGACAGCCCACGGGGGTCTCTGGCAAGGGCGGGAGACGGCCGGGGCTGGGAGGCTTGGGGCCGGCGGCGTCGGGGCGCTTGCGGCGGGGGGAGGGGAGCGGTCGCCTTCGGCTCGGCGGGCGGCGGGTCCCGGGGCCCTGCCCCGGGGGCCGTGGAAACATCTGGCGGGCAGGACAGGCCGGGGCGGCCTGAGCGCGCAGCGGGTCCCGGGCGCGGGCGCGCTGGCGCTCGGCGGGCCGCCCGGCACGGGGCGGCCGAGAAAGGAAAGAGAGCAAGGAAGGAAAAGGAGAGAGAGGGGCCAAAGAAAAAGCCTACGGCACCCGGTATTCCCAGGCGGTCTCCCATCCAAGTACTAACCAGGCCCGACCCTGCTTAGCTTCCGAGATCAGACGAGATCGGGCGCGTTCAGGGTGGTATGGCCGTAGACGCTGGAGGCGGCCTCCCGGCGCCCCAAGAGCCCGCGCCTCCTCCGCCTCCGCGGCCCCCGGGCCCCCGCACGCCCCGGCTGCGCCCGCGCCGCCTGCCGCGCGCCTCCCCGGGCCCCCGGAGACCCCCGCGGTGCGGGGCCCTGCCGGGGCGGCGCGCGCTTCCCTTCCCGAGCCCAGGGACGGTGCGGGGGGGGGGCGGGGGGGTAGGGGGAACCACAGCGCTTTTGCGGGAGGGACGCCCTGGGGGGCGCCCAAGGGGGTGCCCTCCCCACCCGCTCCGGACGCGGCCCCCTTGCGGGTGGCGGAGGGCGGGGACCGCCCCCGGCCTCCCGGGCCACCCGCAAGCCGCCTCGGGATGGGGGGGTGGGAGTTGCGGGGGGCGCGGAGTTGCCTGGGCCCCCTGCCGGGTGCCTCCCCTGTGGGCGGCTTGCGGGATCGCGCCGTTCCCCGCCTTTCGGGGCACCGGGTCCCCCAAGGGGGACTCTGCGGTCTTCCCCGGCATAGCGCGGTCCGACGGGGCGCCACGCCGTCTCGGCGTGCCCTGTGGATCCCGGGAGGCGCCCTTCAGTGATGGTGGGGCCGGGGCTCCCATCCGGGAGCCGGGTTCCCAGAGGATGCCACCGGACGTCGCCTCGCACGCCCCGCCCCTCCCAGACTCCTTCTCCAGGCGCACGAAACGCGCCGGGGCCGCCTGCTCCTGGGACAGCCCACGGGGGTCTCTGGCAAGGGCGGGAGACGGCCGGGGCTGGGAGGCTTGGGGCCGGCGGCGTCGGGGCGCTTGCGGCGGGGGGAGGGGAGCGGTCGCCTTCCGCTCGGCGGGCGGCGGGTCCCGGGGCCCCGCCCCGGGGGCCGTGGAATCATCTGGCGGGCAGGACAGGCCGGGGCGGCCTGGAGCGCGCAGCGGGCCCCGGGCGCGGGCGCGCTGGGGCTCGGCGGGCCGCCCGGCACGGGGCGGCCGAGAAAGGAAAGAGAGCAAGGAAGGAAAAGGAGAGAGAGGGCCAAAGAAAAAGCCTACGGCACCCGGTATTCCCAGGCGGTCTCCCATCCAAGTACTAACCAGGCCCGACCCTGCTTAGCTTCCGAGATCAGACGAGATCGGGCGCGTTCAGGGTGGTATGGCCGTAGACGCTGGAGGCGGCCTCCCGGCGCCCCAAGAGCCTGCGCCTGCTCCCCTCCGCGGTCCCCGGGCCCCCGCACGCCCCGGCTGCGCCCGCGCCGCCTGCCGCGCGCCTCCCCGGGCCCCCGGAGACCGCTGCGGTGCGGGGCCCTGCCGGGGCGGCGCGCGCTTCCCTTCCCGAGCCCAGGGACGGTGCGGGGGGGGGGCGGGGGGGTAGGGGAACCACAGCGCTTTTGCGGGAGGGACGCCCTGGGGGGCGCCCAAGGGGGTGCCCTCCCCACCCGCTCCGGACGCGGCCCCCTTGCGGGTGGCGGAGGGCGGGGACCGCCCCCGGCCTCCCGGGCCCCCCCGCAAGCCGCCTCGGGATGGGGGGGGTGGGGGGTGGGGGGGGCGCGGCGTTGCCTGGGCCCCCGGCCGGGTGCCTCCCCTGTAGGCGGCTTGCGGGATCGCGCCGTTCCCCGCCTTTCGGGGCACCGGGTCCCCCAAGGGGGACTCTGCGGTCTTCCCCGGCATAGCGCCGTCCGACGGGGCGCCACGCCGTCTGGGCGTGCCCTGTGGATCCCGGGAGGCGCCCTTCAGTGATGGTGGGGCCGGGGCTCCCATCCGGGAGCCGGGTTCCCAGAGGATGCCACCGGACGTCGCCTCGCACGCCCCGCCCCTCCCAGACGCCTTCTCCAGGCGCAGGAAACGCGCCGGGGCCGCCTGCTCCTGGGACAGCCCACGGGGGTCTCTGGCAAGGGCGGGAGACGGCCGGGGCTGGGAGGCTTGGGGCCGGCGGCGTCGGGGCGCTTGCGGCGGGGGGAGGGGAGCGGTCGCCTTCGGCTCGGCGGGCGGCGGGTCCCGGGGCCCCGCCCCGGGGGCCGTGGAAACATCTGGCGGGCAGGACAGGCCGGGGCGGCCTGAGCGCGCAGCGGGTCCCGGGCGCGGGCGTGCTGGGGCTCGGCGGTCCGCCCGGCAGGGGGCGGCCGAGAAAGGAAAGAGAGCAAGGAAGGAAAAGGAGAGAGAGGGCCAAAGAAAAAGCCTATGGCACCCGGTATTCCCAGGCGGTCTCCCATCCAAGTACTAACCAGGCCCGACCCTGCTTAGCTTCCGAGATCAGACGAGATCGGGCGCGTTCAGGGTGGTATGGCCGTAGACGCTGGAGGCGGCCTCCCGGCGCCCCAAGAGCCCGCGCCTCCTCCGCCTCCGCGGCCCCCGGGCCCCCGCACGCCCCGGCTGCGCCCGCGCCGCCTGCCGCGCGCCTCCCCGGGACCCCGGAGACCCCCGCGGTGCGGGGCCCTGCCGGGGCGGCGCGCGCTTCCCTTCCCGAGCCCAGGGACGGTGCGGGGGGCGGGGGGGGGGACGACGACGACGAAAGCGCTTTTGCGGGAGGGACGCCCTGGGGGGCGCCCAAGGGGGTGCCCTCCCCACCCGCTCCGGACGCGGCCCCCTTGCGGGTGGCGGAGGGCGGGGACCGCCCCCGGCCTCCCGGGCCACCCGCAAGCCGCCTCGGGATGGGGGGGTGGGAGTTGCGGGGGGCGCGGCGTTGCCTGGGCCCCCTGCCGGGTGCCTCCCCTGTGGGCGGCTTGCGGGATCGCGCCGTTCCCCGCCTTTCGGGGCACCGGGTCCCCCAAGGGGGACTCTGCGGTCTTCCCCGGCATAGCGCGGTCCGACGGGGCGCCACGCCGTCTCGGCGTGCCCTGTGGATCCCGGGAGGCGCCCTTCAGTGATGGTGGGGCCGGGGCTCCCATCCGGGAGCCGGGTTCCCAGAGGATGCCACCGGACGTCGCCTCGCACGCCCCGCCCCTCCCGCCCCTCCCAGACACCTTCTCCAGGCGCACCAAACGCGCCCGGGCCGCCTGCTCCTGGGACAGCCCACGGGGGTCTCTGCCAAGGGCGGGAGACGGCTGGGGCTGGGAGGCTTGGGGCCGGCGGCGTCGTGGGCAGCGGAGCGGCCGCGTTGCGCTGGGCGGGCGGCGGGGCCCGGGGCCCCGCCCCGGGGGCCGTGGAAACATCTGGCGGGCAGGACAGGCCGGGGCGGCTTGGAGCGCGCAGCGGGTCCCTGGCGCGGGCGTGCTGGGGCTCGGCGGTCCGCCCGGCAGGGGGCGGCCGAGAAAGGAAAGAGAGCAAGGAAGGAAAAGGAGAGAGAGGGCCAAAGAAAAAGCCTATGGCACCCGGTATTCCCAGGCGGTCTCCCATCCAAGTACTAACCAGGCCCGACCCTGCTTAGCTTCCGAGATCAGACGAGATCGGGCGCGTTCAGGGTGGTATGGCCGTAGACGCTGGAGGCGGCCTCCCGGCGCCCCAAGAGCCCGCGCCTGCTCCCCTCCGCGGCCCCCGGGCCCCCGCACGCCCCGGCTGCGCCCGCGCCGCCTGCCGCGCGCCGCCCCGGGCCCCCGGAGACCGCTGCCGTGCGGGGCCCTGCCGGGGCGGCGCGCGCTTCCCTTCCCGAGCCCAGGGACGGTGCGGGGGGGGGGGCGGGGGGGTAGGGGAACCACAGCGCTTTTGCGGGAGGGACGCCCTGGGGGGCGCCCAAGGGGGTGCCCTCCCCACCCGCTCCGGACGCGGCCCCCTTGCGGGTGGCGGAGGGCGGGGACCGCCCCCGGCCTCCCGGACCCCCCGCAAGCCGCCTCGGGATGGGGGGGGTGGGGGGTGGGGGGGGCGCGGCGTTGCCTGGGCCCCCGGCCGGGTGCCTCCCCTGTAGGCGGCTTGCGGGATCGCGCCGTTCCCCGCCTTTCGGGGCACCGGGTCCCCAAGGGGGACTCTGCGGTCTTCCCCGGCATAGCGCCGTCCGACGGGGCGCCACGCCGTCTCGGCGTGCCCTGTGGATCCCGGGAGGCGCCCTTCAGTGATGGTGGGGCCGGGGCTCCCATCCGGGAGCCGGGTTCCCAGAGGATGCCACCGGACTTCGCCTCGCACGCCCCGCCCCTCCCAGACTCCTTCTCCAGGCGCACGAAACGCGCCGGGGCCGCCTGCTCCTGGGACAGCCCACGGGGGTCTCTGGCAAGGGCGGGAGACGGCCGGGGCTGGGAGGCTTGGGGCCGGCGGCGTCGGGGCGCTTGCGGCGGGGGGAGGGGAGCGGTCGCCTTCCGCTCGGCGGGCGGCGGGTCCCGGGGCCCCGCCCCGGGGGCCGTGGAAACATCTGGCGGGCAGGACAGGCCGGGGCGGCCTGGAGCGCGCAGCGGGCCCCGGGCGCGGGCGCGCTGGGGCTCGGCGGGCCGCCAGGCACGGGGCGGCCGAGAAAGGAAAGAGAGCAAGGAAGGAAAAGGAGAGAGAGGGCCAAAGAAAAAGCCTATGGCACCCGGTATTCCCAGGCGGTCTCCCATCCAAGTACTAACCAGGCCCGACCCTGCTTAGCTTCCGAGATCAGACGAGATCGGGCGCGTTCAGGGTGGTATGGCCGTAGACGCTGGAGGCGGCCTCCCGGCGCCCCAAGAGCCCGCGCCTGCTCCCCTCCGCGGCCCCGGGACCCCCGCACGCCCCGGCTGCGCCCGCGCCGCCTGCCGCGCGCCGCCCCGGGCCCCCGGAGACCGCTGCCGTGCGGGGCCCTGCCGGGGCGGCGCGCGCTTCCCTTCCCGAGCCCAGGGACGGTGCGCGGGGGGGGCGGGGGGGTAGGGGAACCACAGCGCTTTTGCGGGAGGGACGCCCTGGGGGGCGCCCAAGGGGGTGCCCTCCCCACCCGCTCCGGACGCGGCCCCCTTGCGGGTGGCGGAGGGCGGGGACCGCCCCCGGCCTCCCGGGCCCCCCGCAAGCCGCCTCGGGATGGGGGGGGTGGGGGGTGGGGGGGGCGCGGCGTTGCCTGGGCCCCCGGCCGGGTGCCTCCCCTGTAGGCGGCTTGCGGGATCGCGCCGTTCCCCGCCTTTCGGGGCACCGGGTCCCCCAAGGGGGACTCTGCGGTCTTCCCCGGCATAGCGCCGTCCGACGGGGCGCCACGCCGTCTGGGCGTGCCCTGTGGATCCCGGGAGGCGCCCTTCAGTGATGGTGGGGCCGGGGCTCCCATCCGGGAGCCGGGTTCCCAGAGGATGCCACCGGACGTCGCCTCGCACGCCCCGCCCCTCCCAGACGCCTTCTCCAGGCGCAGGAAACGCGCCGGGGCCGCCTGCTCCTGGGACAGCCCACGGGGGTCTCTGGCAAGGGCGGGAGACGGCCGGGGCTGGGAGGCTTGGGGCCGGCGGCGTCGCGGCGCTTGCGGCGGGGGGAGGGGAGCGGTCGCCTTCCGCTCGGCGGGCGGCGGGTCCCGGGGCCCCGCCCCGGGGGCCGTGGAAACATCTGGCGGGCAGGACAGGCCGGGGCGGCCTGGAGCGCGCAGCGGGCCCCGGGCGCGGGCGCGCTGGGGCTCGGCGGGCCGCCCGGCACGGGGCGGCCGAGAAAGGAAAGAGAGCAAGGAAGGAAAAGGAGAGAGAGGGCCAAAGAAAAAGCCTACGGCACCCGGTATTCCCAGGCGGTCTCCCATCCAAGTACTAACCAGGCCCGACCCTGCTTAGCTTCCGAGATCAGACGAGATCGGGCGCGTTCAGGGTGGTATGGCCGTAGACGCTGGAGGCGGCCTCCCGGCGCCCCAAGAGCCCGCGCCTGCTCCCCTCCGCGGCCCCCGGACCCCCGCACGCCCCGGCTGCGCCCGCGCCGCCTGCCGCGCGCCGCCCCGGGCCCCCGGAGACCCCCGCGGTGCGGGGCCCTGCCGGGGCGGCGCGCGCTTCCCTTCCCGAGCCCAGGGACGGTGCGGGGGGCGGGGGGGGGGGACGACGACGACGACAGCGCTTTTGCGGGAGGGACGCCCTGGGGGGCGCCCAAGGGGGTGCCCTCCCCACCCGCTCCGGACGCGGCCCC
The DNA here is from genome assembly GCF_054644295.1 of Miniopterus natalensis. NCBI lineage: Eukaryota > Metazoa > Chordata > Mammalia > Chiroptera > Miniopteridae > Miniopterus > Miniopterus natalensis. Next base: position 190,535 of record NW_028270002.1, on the reverse strand, counting down.
CTTGCGGGTGGCGGAGGGCGGGGACCGCCCCCGGCCTCCCGGGCCCCCCGCAAGCCGCCTCGGGATGGGGGGGGGTGGGGGGTGGGGGGGGCGCGGCGTTGCCTGGGCCCCCGGCCGGGTGCCTCCCCTGTAGGCGGCTTGCGGGATCGCGCCGTTCCCCGCCTTTCGGGGCACCGGGTCCCCCAAGGGGGACTCTGCGGTCTTCCCCGGCATAGCGCCGTCCGACGGGGCGCCACGCCGTCTGGGCGTGCCCTGTGGATCCCGGGAGGCGCCCTTCAGTGATGGTGGGGCCGGGGCTCCCATCCAGGAGCCGGGTTCCCAGAGGATGCCACCGGACGTCGCCTCGCACGCCCCGCCCCTCCCAGACGCCTTCTCCAGGCGCAGGAAACGCGCCGGGGCCGCCTGCTCCTGGGACAGCCCACGGGGGTCTCTGGCAAGGGCGGGAGACGGCCGGGGCTGGGAGGCTTGGGGCCGGCGGCGTCGCGGCGCTTGCGGCGGGGGGAGGGGAGCGGTCGCCTTCCGCTCGGCGGGCGGCGGGTCCCGGGGCCCCGCCCCGGGGGCCGTGGAAACATCTGGCGGGCAGGACAGGCCGGGGCGGCCTGGAGCGCGCAGCGGGCCCCGGGCGCGGGCGCGCTGGGGCTCGGCGGGCCGCCCGGCACGGGGCGGCCGAGAAAGGAAAGAGAGCAAGGAAGGAAAAGGAGAGAGAGGGCCAAAGAAAAAGCCTACGGCACCCGGTATTCCCAGGCGGTCTCCCATCCAAGTACTAACCAGGCCCGACCCTGCTTAGCTTCCGAGATCAGACGAGATCGGGCGCGTTCAGGGTGGTATGGCCGTAGACGCTGGAGGCGGCCTCCCGGCGCCCCAAGAGCCCGCGCCTCCTCCGCCTCCGCGGCCCCCGGGCCCCCGCACGCCCCGGCTGCGCCCGCGCCGCCTGCCGCGCGCCTCCCCGGGACCCCGGAGACCCCCGCGGTGCGGGGCCCTGCCGGGGCGGCGCGCGCTTCCCTTCCCGAGCCCAGGGACGGTGCGGGGGGCGGGGGGGGGGGACGACGACGACGACAGCGCTTTTGCGGGAGGGACGCCCTGGGGGGCGCCCAAGGGGGTGCCCTCCCCACCCGCTCCGGACGCGGCCCCCTTGCGGGTGGCGGAGGGCGGGGACCGCCCCCGGCCTCCCGGGCCCCCCGCAAGCCGCCTCGGGATGGGGGGGGTGGGGGGTGGGGGGGGCGCGGCGTTGCCTGGGCCCCCGGCCGGGTGCCTCCCCTGTAGGCGGCTTGCGGGATCGCGCCGTTCCCCGCCTTTCGGGGCACCGGGTCCCCCAAGGGGGACTCTGCGGTCTTCCCCGGCATAGCGCCGTCCGACGGGGCGCCACGCCGTCTGGGCGTGCCCTGTGGATCCCGGGAGGCGCCCTTCAGTGATGGTGGGGCCGGGGCTCCCATCCGGGAGCCGGGTTCCCAGAGGATGCCACCGGACGTCGCCTCGCACGCCCCGCCCCTCCCAGACGCCTTCTCCAGGCGCAGGAAACGCGCCGGGGCCGCCTGCTCCTGGGACAGCCCACGGGGGTCTCTGGCAAGGGCGGGAGACGGCCGGGGCTGGGAGGCTTGGGGCCGGCGGCGTCGGGGCGCTTGCGGCGGGGGGAGGGGAGCGGTCGCCTTCGGCTCGGCGGGCGGCGGGTCCCGGGGCCCCGCCCCGGGGGCCGTGGAAACATCTGGCGGGCAGGACAGGCCGGGGCGGCCTGAGCGCGCAGCGGGTCCCGGGCGCGGGCGTGCTGGGGCTCGGCGGTCCGCCCGGCAGGGGGCGGCCGAGAAAGGAAAGAGAGCAAGGAAGGAAAAGGAGAGAGAGGGCCAAAGAAAAAGCCTATGGCACCCGGTATTCCCAGGCGGTCTCCCATCCAAGTACTAACCAGGCCCGACCCTGCTTAGCTTCCGAGATCAGACGAGATCGGGCGCGTTCAGGGTGGTATGGCCGTAGACGCTGGAGGCGGCCTCCCGGCGCCCCAAGAGCCCGCGCCTCCTCCGCCTCCGCGGCCCCCGGGCCCCCGCACGCCCCGGCTGCGCCCGCGCCGCCTGCCGCGCGCCTCCCCGGGACCCCGGAGACCCCCGCGGTGCGGGGCCCTGCCGGGGCGGCGCGCGCTTCCCTTCCCGAGCCCAGGGACGGTGCGGGGGGCGGGGGGGGGGGACGACGACGACGAAAGCGCTTTTGCGGGAGGGACGCCCTGGGGGGCGCCCAAGGGGGTGCCCTCCCCACCCGCTCCGGACGCGGCCCCCTTGCGGGTGGCGGAGGGCGGGGACCGCCCCCGGCCTCCCGGGCCACCCGCAAGCCGCCTCGGGATGGGGGGGTGGGAGTTGCGGGGGGCGCGGCGTTGCCTGGGCCCCCTGCCGGGTGCCTCCCCTGTGGGCGGCTTGCGGGATCGCGCCGTTCCCCGCCTTTCGGGGCACCGGGTCCCCCAAGGGGGACTCTGCGGTCTTCCCCGGCATAGCGCGGTCCGACGGGGCGCCACGCCGTCTCGGCGTGCCCTGTGGATCCCGGGAGGCGCCCTTCAGTGATGGTGGGGCCGGGGCTCCCATCCGGGAGCCGGGTTCCCAGAGGATGCCACCGGACGTCGCCTCGCACGCCCCGCCCCTCCCGCCCCTCCCAGACACCTTCTCCAGGCGCACCAAACGCGCCCGGGCCGCCTGCTCCTGGGACAGCCCACGGGGGTCTCTGCCAAGGGCGGGAGACGGCTGGGGCTGGGAGGCTTGGGGCCGGCGGCGTCGTGGGCAGCGGAGCGGCCGCGTTGCGCTGGGCGGGCGGCGGGGCCCGGGGCCCCGCCCCGGGGGCCGTGGAAACATCTGGCGGGCAGGACAGGCCGGGGCGGCTTGGAGCGCGCAGCGGGTCCCTGGCGCGGGCGTGCTGGGGCTCGGCGGTCCGCCCGGCAGGGGGCGGCCGAGAAAGGAAAGAGAGCAAGGAAGGAAAAGGAGAGAGAGGGCCAAAGAAAAAGCCTATGGCACCCGGTATTCCCAGGCGGTCTCCCATCCAAGTACTAACCAGGCCCGACCCTGCTTAGCTTCCGAGATCAGACGAGATCGGGCGCGTTCAGGGTGGTATGGCCGTAGACGCTGGAGGCGGCCTCCCGGCGCCCCAAGAGCCCGCGCCTGCTCCCCTCCGCGGCCCCCGGGCCCCCGCACGCCCCGGCTGCGCCCGCGCCGCCTGCCGCGCGCCGCCCCGGGCCCCCGGAGACCGCTGCCGTGCGGGGCCCTGCCGGGGCGGCGCGCGCTTCCCTTCCCGAGCCCAGGGACGGTGCGGGGGGGGGGGCGGGGGGGTAGGGGAACCACAGCGCTTTTGCGGGAGGGACGCCCTGGGGGGCGCCCAAGGGGGTGCCCTCCCCACCCGCTCCGGACGCGGCCCCCTTGCGGGTGGCGGAGGGCGGGGACCGCCCCCGGCCTCCCGGACCCCCCGCAAGCCGCCTCGGGATGGGGGGGGTGGGGGGTGGGGGGGGCGCGGCGTTGCCTGGGCCCCCGGCCGGGTGCCTCCCCTGTAGGCGGCTTGCGGGATCGCGCCGTTCCCCGCCTTTCGGGGCACCGGGTCCCCAAGGGGGACTCTGCGGTCTTCCCCGGCATAGCGCCGTCCGACGGGGCGCCACGCCGTCTCGGCGTGCCCTGTGGATCCCGGGAGGCGCCCTTCAGTGATGGTGGGGCCGGGGCTCCCATCCGGGAGCCGGGTTCCCAGAGGATGCCACCGGACTTCGCCTCGCACGCCCCGCCCCTCCCAGACTCCTTCTCCAGGCGCACGAAACGCGCCGGGGCCGCCTGCTCCTGGGACAGCCCACGGGGGTCTCTGGCAAGGGCGGGAGACGGCCGGGGCTGGGAGGCTTGGGGCCGGCGGCGTCGGGGCGCTTGCGGCGGGGGGAGGGGAGCGGTCGCCTTCCGCTCGGCGGGCGGCGGGTCCCGGGGCCCCGCCCCGGGGGCCGTGGAAACATCTGGCGGGCAGGACAGGCCGGGGCGGCCTGGAGCGCGCAGCGGGCCCCGGGCGCGGGCGCGCTGGGGCTCGGCGGGCCGCCAGGCACGGGGCGGCCGAGAAAGGAAAGAGAGCAAGGAAGGAAAAGGAGAGAGAGGGCCAAAGAAAAAGCCTATGGCACCCGGTATTCCCAGGCGGTCTCCCATCCAAGTACTAACCAGGCCCGACCCTGCTTAGCTTCCGAGATCAGACGAGATCGGGCGCGTTCAGGGTGGTATGGCCGTAGACGCTGGAGGCGGCCTCCCGGCGCCCCAAGAGCCCGCGCCTGCTCCCCTCCGCGGCCCCGGGACCCCCGCACGCCCCGGCTGCGCCCGCGCCGCCTGCCGCGCGCCGCCCCGGGCCCCCGGAGACCGCTGCCGTGCGGGGCCCTGCCGGGGCGGCGCGCGCTTCCCTTCCCGAGCCCAGGGACGGTGCGCGGGGGGGGCGGGGGGGTAGGGGAACCACAGCGCTTTTGCGGGAGGGACGCCCTGGGGGGCGCCCAAGGGGGTGCCCTCCCCACCCGCTCCGGACGCGGCCCCCTTGCGGGTGGCGGAGGGCGGGGACCGCCCCCGGCCTCCCGGGCCCCCCGCAAGCCGCCTCGGGATGGGGGGGGTGGGGGGTGGGGGGGGCGCGGCGTTGCCTGGGCCCCCGGCCGGGTGCCTCCCCTGTAGGCGGCTTGCGGGATCGCGCCGTTCCCCGCCTTTCGGGGCACCGGGTCCCCCAAGGGGGACTCTGCGGTCTTCCCCGGCATAGCGCCGTCCGACGGGGCGCCACGCCGTCTGGGCGTGCCCTGTGGATCCCGGGAGGCGCCCTTCAGTGATGGTGGGGCCGGGGCTCCCATCCGGGAGCCGGGTTCCCAGAGGATGCCACCGGACGTCGCCTCGCACGCCCCGCCCCTCCCAGACGCCTTCTCCAGGCGCAGGAAACGCGCCGGGGCCGCCTGCTCCTGGGACAGCCCACGGGGGTCTCTGGCAAGGGCGGGAGACGGCCGGGGCTGGGAGGCTTGGGGCCGGCGGCGTCGCGGCGCTTGCGGCGGGGGGAGGGGAGCGGTCGCCTTCCGCTCGGCGGGCGGCGGGTCCCGGGGCCCCGCCCCGGGGGCCGTGGAAACATCTGGCGGGCACGACAGGCCGGGGCGGCCTGGAGCGCGCAGCGGGCCCCGGGCGCGGGCGCGCTGGCGCTCGGCGGGCCGCCCGGCACGGGGCGGCCGAGAAAGGAAAGAGAGCAAGGAAGGAAAAGGAGAGAGAGGGCCAAAGAAAAAGCCTACGGCACCCGGTATTCCCAGGCGGTCTCCCATCCAAGTACTAACCAGGCCCGACCCTGCTTAGCTTCCGAGATCAGACGAGATCGGGCGCGTTCAGGGTGGTATGGCCGTAGACGCTGGAGGCGGCCTCCCGGCGCCCCAAGAGCCCGCGCCTCCTCCGCCTCCGCGGCCCCCGGGCCCCCGCACGCCCCGGCTGCGCCCGCGCCGCCTGCCGCGCGCCTCCCCGGGACCCCGGAGACCCCCGCGGTGCGGGGCCCTGCCGGGGCGGCGCGCGCTTCCCTTCCCGAGCCCAGGGACGGTGCGGGGGGCGGGGGGGGGGGGACGACGACGACGACAGCGCTTTTGCGGGAGGGACGCCCTGGGGGGCGCCCTAGGGGGTGCCCTCCCCACCGGCTCCGGACACGGCCCCCTTGCGGGTGGCGGAGGGCGGGGACCGCCCCCGGCCTCCCGGGCCACCCGCAAGCCGCCGGGGGGATGGGGTGGGGGTTGCGCGGCGTTGCCTGGGCCCCCTGCCGGGTGCCTCCGCGGCGGGCGGCGCGCGGGATCACGCCGTTCCCCGCCTTTCGGGGCACCGGGTCCCCCAAGGGGGACTCTGCGGTCTTCCCCGGCATAGCGCGGTCCGACGGGGCGCCACGCCGTCTGGGCGTGCCCTGTGGATCCCGGGAGGCGCCCTTCAGTGATGGTGGGGCCGGGGCTCCCATCCGGGAGCCGGGTTCCCAGAGGATGCCACCGGACGTCGCCTCGCACGCCCCGCCCCTCCCAGACGCCTTCTCCAGGCGCACGAAACGCGCCGGGGGCCGCCTGCTCCTGGGACAGCCCACGGGGGTCTCTGGCAAGGGCGGGAGACGGCCGGGGCTGGGAGGCTTGGGGCCGGCGGCGTCGGGGCGCTTGCGGCGGGGGGAGGGGAGCGGTCGCCTTCGGCTCGGCGGGCGGCGGGTCCCGGGGCCCTGCCCCGGGGGCCGTGGAAACATCTGGCGGGCAGGACAGGACGGGGCGGCCTGAGCGCGCAGCGGGTCCCGGGCGCGGGCGCGCTGGCGCTCGGCGGGCCGCCCGGCACGGGGCGGCCGAGAAAGGAAAGAGAGCAAGGAAGGAAAAGGAGAGAGAGGGCCAAAGAAAAAGCCTACGGCACCCGGTATTCCCAGGCGGTCTCCCATCCAAGTACTAACCAGGCCCGACCCTGCTTAGCTTCCGAGATCAGACGAGATCGGGCGCGTTCAGGGTGGTATGGCCGTAGACGCTGGAGGCGGCCTCCCGGCGCCCCAAGAGCCCGCGCCTCCTCCGCCTCCGCGGCCCCCGGGCCCCCGCACGCCCCGGCTGCGCCCGCGCCGCCTGCCGCGCGCCTCCCCGGGCCCCCGGAGACCCCCGCGGTGCGGGGCCCTGCCGGGGCGGCGCGCGCTTCCCTTCCCGAGCCCAGGGACGGTGCGGGGGGGGGGCGGGGGGGTAGGGGAACCACAGCGCTTTTGCGGGAGGGACGCCCTGGGGGGCGCCCAAGGGGGTGCCCTCCCCACCCGCTCCGGACGCGGCCCCCTTGCGGGTGGCTGAGGGCGGGGACCGCCCCCGGCCTCCCGGGCCACCCGCAAGCCGCCTCGGGATGGGGGGGTGGGAGTTGCGGGGGGCGCGGAGTTGCCTGGGCCCCCTGCCGGGTGCCTCCCCTGTGGGCGGCTTGCGGGATCGCGCCGTTCCCCGCCTTTCGGGGCACCGGGTCCCCCAAGGGGGACTCTGCGGTCTTCCCCGGCATAGCGCGGTCCGACGGGGCGCCACGCCGTCTCGGCGTGCCCTGTGGATCCCGGGAGGCGCCCTTCAGTGATGGTGGGGCCGGGGCTCCCATCCGGGAGCCGGGTTCCCAGAGGATGCCACCGGACGTCGCCTCGCACGCCCCGCCCCTCCCAGACTCCTTCTCCAGGCGCACGAAACGCGCCGGGGCCGCCTGCTCCTGGGACAGCCCACGGGGGTCTCTGGCAAGGGCGGGAGACGGCCGGGGCTGGGAGGCTTGGGGCCGGCGGCGTCGGGGCGCTTGCGGCGGGGGGAGGGGAGCGGTCGCCTTCCGCTCGGCGGGCGGCGGGTCCCGGGGCCCCGCCCCGGGGGCCGTGGAATCATCTGGCGGGCAGGACAGGCCGGGGCGGCCTGGAGCGCGCAGCGGGCCCCGGGCGCGGGCGCGCTGGGGCTCGGCGGGCCGCCCGGCACGGGGCGGCCGAGAAAGGAAAGAGAGCAAGGAAGGAAAAGGAGAGAGAGGGCCAAAGAAAAAGCCTACGGCACCCGGTATTCCCAGGCGGTCTCCCATCCAAGTACTAACCAGGCCCGACCCTGCTTAGCTTCCGAGATCAGACGAGATCGGGCGCGTTCAGGGTGGTATGGCCGTAGACGCTGGAGGCGGCCTCCCGGCGCCCCAAGAGCCTGCGCCTGCTCCCCTCCGCGGTCCCCGGGCCCCCGCACGCCCCGGCTGCGCCCGCGCCGCCTGCCGCGCGCCTCCCCGGGCCCCCGGAGACCGCTGCGGTGCGGGGCCCTGCCGGGGCGGCGCGCGCTTCCCTTCCCGAGCCCAGGGACGGTGCGGGGGGGGGGGGCGGGGGGGTAGGGGAACCACAGCGCTTTTGCGGGAGGGACGCCCTGGGGGGCGCCCAAGGGGGTGCCCTCCCCACCCGCTCCGGACGCGGCCCCCTTGCGGGTGGCGGAGGGCGGGGACCGCCCCCGGCCTCCCGGGCCCCCCGCAAGCCGCCTCGGGATGGGGGGGGTGGGGGGTGGGGGGGGCGCGGCGTTGCCTGGGCCCCCGGCCGGGTGCCTCCCCTGTAGGCGGCTTGCGGGATCGCGCCGTTCCCCGCCTTTCGGGGCACCGGGTCCCCCAAGGGGGACTCTGCGGTCTTCCCCGGCATAGCGCCGTCCGACGGGGCGCCACGCCGTCTGGGCGTGCCCTGTGGATCCCGGGAGGCGCCCTTCAGTGATGGTGGGGCCGGGGCTCCCATCCGGGAGCCGGGTTCCCAGAGGATGCCACCGGACGTCGCCTCGCACGCCCCGCCCCTCCCAGACGCCTTCTCCAGGCGCAGGAAACGCGCCGGGGCCGCCTGCTCCTGGGACAGCCCACGGGGGTCTCTGGCAAGGGCGGGAGACGGCCGGGGCTGGGAGGCTTGGGGCCGGCGGCGTCGGGGCGCTTGCGGCGGGGGGAGGGGAGCGGTCGCCTTCGGCTCGGCGGGCGGCGGGGCCCGGGGCCCCGCCCCGGGGGCCGTGGAAACATCTGGCGGGCAGGACAGGCCGGGGCGGCCTGAGCGCGCAGCGGGTCCCGGGCGCGGGCGCGCTGGCGCTCGGCGGGCCGCCCGGCACGGGGCGGCCGAGAAAGGAAAGAGAGCAAGGAAGGAAAAGGAGAGAGAGGGCCAAAGAAAAAGCCTAAGGCACCCGGTATTCCCAGGCGGTCTCCCATCCAAGTAATAACCAGGCCCGACCCTGCTTAGCTTCCGAGATCAGACGAGATCGGGCGCGTTCAGGGTGGTATGGCCGTAGACGCTGGAGGCGGCCTCCCCGCGCCCCAAGAGCCCGCGCCTCCTCCGCCTCCGCGGCCCCCGGGCCCCCGCACGCCCCGGCTGCGCCCGCGCCGCCTGCCGCGCGCCTCCCCGGGACCCCGGAGACCCCCGCGGTGCGGGGCCCTGCCGGGGCGGCGCGCGCTTCCCTTCCCGAGCCCAGGGACGGTGCGGGGGGCGGGGGGGGGGGACGACGACGACGACAGCGCTTTTGCGGGAGGGACGCCCTGGGGGGCGCCCAAGGGGGTGCCCTCCCCACCCGCTCCGGACGCGGCCCCCTTGCGGGTGGCGGAGGGCGGGGACCGCCCCCGGCCTCCCGGGCCACCCGCAAGCCGCCTCGGGATGGGGGGGTGGGAGGTGCGGGGGGCGCGGAGTTGCCTGGGCCCCCTGCCGGGTGCCTCCCCTGTGGGCGGCTTGCGGGATCGCGCCGTTCCCCGCCTTTCGGGGCACCGGGTCCCCCAAGGGGGACTCTGCGGTCTTCCCCGGCATAGCGCGGTCCGACGGGGCGCCACGCCGTCTCGGCGTGCCCTGTGGATCCCGGGAGGCGCCCTTCAGTGATGGTGGGGCCGGGGCTCCCATCCGGGAGCCGGGTTCCCAGAGGATGCCACCGGACGTCGCCTCGCACGCCCCGCCCCTCCCGCCCCTCCCAGACACCTTCTCCAGGCGCACCAAACGCGCCCGGGCCGCCTGCTCCTGGGACAGCCCACGGGGGTCTCTGCCAAGGGCGGGAGACGGCTGGGGCTGGGAGGCTTGGGGCCGGCGGCGTCGTGGGCAGCGGAGCGGCCGCGTTGCGCTGGGCGGGCGGCGGGGCCCGGGGCCCCGCCCCGGGGGCCGTGGAAACATCTGGCGGGCAGGACAGGCCCGGGCGGCTTGGAGCGCGCAGCGAGTCCCTGGCGCGGGCGTGCTGGGGCTCGGCGGTCCGCCCGGCAGGGGGCGGCCGAGAAAGGAAAGAGAGCAAGGAAGGAAAAGGAGAGAGAGGGCCAAAGAAAAAGCCTATGGCACCCGGTATTCCCAGGCGGTCTCCCATCCAAGTACTAACCAGGCCCGACCCTGCTTAGCTTCCGAGATCAGACGAGATCGGGCGCGTTCAGGGTGGTATGGCCGTAGACGCTGGAGGCGGCCTCCCGGCGCCCCAAGAGCCCGCGCCTCCTCCGCCTCCGCGGCCCCCGGGCCCCCGCACGCCCCGGCTGCGCCCGCGCCGCCTGCCGCGCGCCTCCCCGGGACCCCGGAGACCCCCGCGGTGCGGGGCCCTGCCGGGGCGGCGCGCGCTTCCCTTCCCGAGCCCAGGGACGGTGCGGGGGGCGGGGGGGGGGACGACGACGACGAAAGCGCTTTTGCGGGAGGGACGCCCTGGGGGGCGCCCAAGGGGGTGCCCTCCCCACCCGCTCCGGACGCGGCCCCCTTGCGGGTGGCGGAGGGCGGGGACCGCCCCCGGCCTCCCGGGCCACCCGCAAGCCGCCTCGGGATGGGGGGGTGGGAGTTGCGGGGGGCGCGGCGTTGCCTGGGCCCCCTGCCGGGTGCCTCCCCTGTGGGCGGCTTGCGGGATCGCGCCGTTCCCCGCCTTTCGGGGCACCGGGTCCCCCAAGGGGGACTCTGCGGTCTTCCCCGGCATAGCGCGGTCCGACGGGGCGCCACGCCGTCTCGGCGTGCCCTGTGGATCCCGGGAGGCGCCCTTCAGTGATGGTGGGGCCGGGGCTCCCATCCGGGAGCCGGGTTCCCAGAGGATGCCACCGGACGTCGCCTCGCACGCCCCGCCCCTCCCGCCCCTCCCAGACACCTTCTCCAGGCGCACCAAACGCGCCCGGGCCGCCTGCTCCTGGGACAGCCCACGGGGGTCTCTGCCAAGGGCGGGAGACGGCTGGGGCTGGGAGGCTTGGGGCCGGCGGCGTCGTGGGCAGCGGAGCGGCCGCGTTGTGCTGGGCGGGCGGCGGGGCCCGGGGCCCCGCCCCGGGGGCCGTGGAAACATCTGGCGGGCAGGACAGGCCGGGGCGGCTTGGAGCGCGCAGCGGGTCCCTGGCGCGGGCGTGCTGGGGCTCGGCGGTCCGCCCGGCAGGGGGCGGCCGAGAAAGGAAAGAGAGCAAGGAAGGAAAAGGAGAGAGAGGGCCAAAGAAAAAGCCTATGGCACCCGGTATTCCCAGGCGGTCTCCCATCCAAGTACTAACCAGGCCCGACCCTGCTTAGCTTCCGAGATCAGACGAGATCGGGCGCGTTCAGGGTGGTATGGCCGTAGACGCTGGAGGCGGCCTCCCGGCGCCCCAAGAGCCCGCGCCTGCTCCCCTCCGCGGCCCCCGGGCCCCCGCACGCCCCGGCTGCGCCCGCGCCGCCTGCCGCGCGCCGCCCCGGGCCCCCGGAGACCGCTGCCGTGCGGGGCCCTGCCGGGGCGGCGCGCGCTTCCCTTCCCGAGCCCAGGGACGGTGCGGGGGGGGGGGCGGGGGGGTAGGGGAACCACAGCGCTTTTGCGGGAGGGACGCCCTGGGGGGCGCCCAAGGGGGTGCCCTCCCCACCCGCTCCGGACGCGGCCCCCTTGCGGGTGGCGGAGGGCGGGGACCGCCCCCGGCCTCCCGGACCCCCCGCAAGCCGCCTCGGGATGGGGGGGGTGGGGGGTGGGGGGGGCGCGGCGTTGCCTGGGCTCCCGGCCGGGTGCCTCCCCTGTAGGCGGCTTGCGGGATCGCGCCGTTCCCCGCCTTTCGGGGCACCGGGTCCCCCAAGGGGGACTCTGCGGTCTTCCCCGGCATAGCGCCGTCCGACGGGGCGCCACGCCGTCTCGGCGTGCCCTGTGGATCCCGGGAGGCGCCCTTCAGTGATGGTGGGGCCGGGGCTCCCATCCGGGAGCCGGGTTCCCAGAGGATGCCACCGGACTTCGCCTCGCACGCCCCGCCCCTCCCAGACTCCTTCTCCAGGCGCACGAAACGCGCCGGGGCCGCCTGCTCCTGGGACAGCCCACGGGGGTCTCTGGCAAGGGCGGGAGACGGCCGGGGCTGGGAGGCTTGGGGCCGGCGGCGTCGGGGCGCTTGCGGCGGGGGGAGGGGAGCGGTCGCCTTCCGCTCGGCGGGCGGCGGGTCCCGGGGCCCCGCCCCGGGGGCCGTGGAAACATCTGGCGGGCAGGACAGGCCGGGGCGGCCTGGAGCGCGCAGCGGGCCCCGGGCGCGGGCGCGCTGGGGCTCGGCGGGCCGCCAGGCTCGGGGCGGCCGAGAAAGGAAAGAGAGCAAGGAAGGAAAAGGAGAGAGAGGGCCAAAGAAAAAGCCTACGGCACCCGGTATTCCCGGGCGGTCTCCCATCCAAGTACTAACCAGGCCCGACCCTGCTTAGCTTCCGAGATCAGACGAGATCGGGCGCGTTCAGGGTGGTATGGCCGTAGACGCTGGAGGCGGCCTCCCGGCGCCCCAAGAGCCCGCGCCTCCTCCGCCTCCGCGGCCCCCGGGCCCCCGCACGCCCCGGCTGCGCCCGCGCCGCCTGCCGCGCGCCTCCCCGGGACCCCGGAGACCCCCGCGGTTCGGGGCCCTGCCGGGGCGGCGCGCGCTTCCCTTCCCGAGCCCAGGGACGGTGCGGGGGGCGGGGGGGGGGACGACGACGACGACAGCGCTTTTGCGGGAGGGACGCCCTGGGGGGCGCCCTAGGGGGTGCCCTCCCCACCGGCTCCGGACACGGCCCCCTTGCGGGTGGCGGAGGGCGGGGACCGCCCCCGGCCTCCCGGGCCACCCGCAAGCCGCCGGGGGGATGGGGTGGGGGTTGCGCGGCGTTGCCTGGGCCCCCTGCCGGGTGCCTCCGCGGCGGGCGGCGCGCGGGATCACGCCGTTCCCCGCCTTTCGGGGCACCGGGTCCCCCAAGGGGGACTCTGCGGTCTTCCCCGGCATAGCGCGGTCCGACGGGGCGCCACGCCGTCTGGGCGTGCCCTGTGGATCCCGGGAGGCGCCCTTCAGTGATGGTGGGGCCGGGGCTCCCATCCGGGAGCCGGGTTCCCAGAGGATGCCACCGGACGTCGCCTCGCACGCCCCGCCCCTCCCAGACGCCTTCTCCAGGCGCACGAAACGCGCCGGGGGCCGCCTGCTCCTGGGACAGCCCACGGGGGTCTCTGGCAAGGGCGGGAGACGGCCGGGGCTGGGAGGCTTGGGGCCGGCGGCGTCGGGGCGCTTGCGGCGGGGGGAGGGGAGCGGTCGCCTTCGGCTCGGCGGGCGGCGGGTCCCGGGGCCCTGCCCCGGGGGCCGTGGAAACATCTGGCGGGCAGGACAGGCCGGGGCGGCCTGAGCGCGCAGCGGGTCCCGGGCGCGGGCGCGCTGGCGCTCGGCGGGCCGCCCGGCACGGGGCGGCCGAGAAAGGAAAGAGAGCAAGGAAGGAAAAGGAGAGAGAGGGCCAAAGAAAAAGCCTACGGCACCCGGTATTCCCAGGCGGTCTCCCATCCAAGTACTAACCAGGCCCGACCCTGCTTAGCTTCCGAGATCAGACGAGATCGGGCGCGTTCAGGGTGGTATGGCCGTAGACGCTGGAGGCGGCCTCCCGGCGCCCCAAGAGCCCGCGCCTCCTCCGCCTCCGCGGCCCCCGGGCCCCCGCACGCCCCGGCTGCGCCCGCGCCGCCTGCCGCGCGCCTCCCCGGGCCCCCGGAGACCCCCGCGGTGCGGGGCCCTGCCGGGGCGGCGCGCGCTTCCCTTCCCGAGCCCAGGGACGGTGCGGGGGGGGGGCGGGGGGGTAGGGGAACCACAGCGCTTTTGCGGGAGGGACGCCCTGGGGGGCGCCCAAGGGGGTGCCCTCCCCACCCGCTCCGGACGCGGCCCCCTTGCGGGTGGCGGAGGGCGGGGACCGCCCCCGGCCTCCCGGGCCACCCGCAAGCCGCCTCGGGATGGGGGGGTGGGAGTTGCGGGGGGCGCGGAGTTGCCTGGGCCCCCTGCCGGGTGCCTCCCCTGTGGGCGGCTTGCGGGATCGCGCCGTTCCCCGCCTTTCGGGGCACCGGGTCCCCCAAGGGGGACTCTGCGGTCTTCCCCGGCATAGCGCGGTCCGACGGGGCGCCACGCCGTCTCGGCGTGCCCTGTGGATCCCGGGAGGCGCCCTTCAGTGATGGTGGGGCCGGGGCTCCCATCCGGGAGCCGGGTTCCCAGAGGATGCCACCGGACGTCGCCTCGCACGCCCCGCCCCTCCCAGACTCCTTCTCCAGGCGCACGAAACGCGCCGGGGCCGCCTGCTCCTGGGACAGCCCACGGGGGTCTCTGGCAAGGGCGGGAGACGGCCGGGGCTGGGAGGCTTGGGGCCGGCGGCGTCGGGGCGCTTGCGGCGGGGGGAGGGGAGCGGTCGCCTTCCGCTCGGCGGGCGGCGGGTCCCGGGGCCCCGCCCCGGGGGCCGTGGAATCATCTGGCGGGCAGGACAGGCCGGGGCGGCCTGGAGCGCGCAGCGGGCCCCGGGCGCGGGCGCGCTGGGGCTCGGCGGGCCGCCCGGCACGGGGCGGCCGAGAAAGGAAAGAGAGCAAGGAAGGAAAAGGAGAGAGAGGGCCAAAGAAAAAGCCTACGGCACCCGGTATTCCCAGGCGGTCTCCCATCCAAGTACTAACCAGGCCCGACCCTGCTTAGCTTCCGAGATCAGACGAGATCGGGCGCGTTCAGGGTGGTATGGCCGTAGACGCTGGAGGCGGCCTCCCGGCGCCCCAAGAGCCTGCGCCTGCTCCCCTCCGCGGTCCCCGGGCCCCCGCACGCCCCGGCTGCGCCCGCGCCGCCTGCCGCGCGCCTCCCCGGGCCCCCGGAGACCGCTGCGGTGCGGGGCCCTGCCGGGGCGGCGCGCGCTTCCCTTCCCGAGCCCAGGGACGGTGCGGGGGGGGGGCGGGGGGGTAGGGGAACCACAGCGCTTTTGCGGGAGGGACGCCCTGGGGGGCGCCCAAGGGGGTGCCCTCCCCACCCGCTCCGGACGCGGCCCCCTTGCGGGTGGCGGAGGGCGGGGACCGCCCCCGGCCTCCCGGGCCCCCCGCAAGCCGCCTCGGGATGGGGGGGGTGGGGGGTGGGGGGGGCGCGGCGTTGCCTGGGCCCCCGGCCGGGTGCCTCCCCTGTAGGCGGCTTGCGGGATCGCGCCGTTCCCCGCCTTTCGGGGCACCGGGTCCCCCAAGGGGGACTCTGCGGTCTTCCCCGGCATAGCGCCGTCCGACGGGGCGCCACGCCGTCTGGGCGTGCCCTGTGGATCCCGGGAGGCGCCCTTCAGTGATGGTGGGGCCGGGGCTCCCATCCGGGAGCCGGGTTCCCAGAGGATGCCACCGGACGTCGCCTCGCACGCCCCGCCCCTCCCAGACGCCTTCTCCAGGCGCAGGAAACGCGCCGGGGCCGCCTGCTCCTGGGACAGCCCACGGGGGTCTCTGGCAAGGGCGGGAGACGGCCGGGGCTGGGAGGCTTGGGGCCGGCGGCGTCGGGGCGCTTGCGGCGGGGGGAGGGGAGCGGTCGCCTTCGGCTCGGCGGGCGGCGGGTCCCGGGGCCCCGCCCCGGGGGCCGTGGAAACATCTGGCGGGCAGGACAGGCCGGGGCGGCCTGAGCGCGCAGCGGGTCCCGGGCGCGGGCGTGCTGGGGCTCGGCGGTCCGCCCGGCAGGGGGCGGCCGAGAAAGGAAAGAGAGCAAGGAAGGAAAAGGAGAGAGAGGGCCAAAGAAAAAGCCTATGGCACCCGGTATTCCCAGGCGGTCTCCCATCCAAGTACTAACCAGGCCCGACCCTGCTTAGCTTCCGAGATCAGACGAGATCGGGCGCGTTCAGGGTGGTATGGCCGTAGACGCTGGAGGCGGCCTCCCGGCGCCCCAAGAGCCCGCGCCTCCTCCGCCTCCGCGGCCCCCGGGCCCCCGCACGCCCCGGCTGCGCCCGCGCCGCCTGCCGCGCGCCTCCCCGGGACCCCGGAGACCCCCGCGGTGCGGGGCCCTGCCGGGGCGGCGCGCGCTTCCCTTCCCGAGCCCAGGGACGGTGCGGGGGGCGGGGGGGGGGACGACGACGACGAAAGCGCTTTTGCGGGAGGGACGCCCTGGGGGGCGCCCAAGGGGGTGCCCTCCCCACCCGCTCCGGACGCGGCCCCCTTGCGGGTGGCGGAGGGCGGGGACCGCCCCCGGCCTCCCGGGCCACCCGCAAGCCGCCTCGGGATGGGGGGGTGGGAGTTGCGGGGGGCGCGGCGTTGCCTGGGCCCCCTGCCGGGTGCCTCCCCTGTGGGCGGCTTGCGGGATCGCGCCGTTCCCCGCCTTTCGGGGCACCGGGTCCCCCAAGGGGGACTCTGCGGTCTTCCCCGGCATAGCGCGGTCCGACGGGGCGCCACGCCGTCTCGGCGTGCCCTGTGGATCCCGGGAGGCGCCCTTCAGTGATGGTGGGGCCGGGGCTCCCATCCGGGAGCCGGGTTCCCAGAGGATGCCACCGGACGTCGCCTCGCACGCCCCGCCCCTCCCGCCCCTCCCAGACACCTTCTCCAGGCGCACCAAACGCGCCCGGGCCGCCTGCTCCTGGGACAGCCCACGGGGGTCTCTGCCAAGGGCGGGAGACGGCTGGGGCTGGGAGGCTTGGGGCCGGCGGCGTCGTGGGCAGCGGAGCGGCCGCGTTGCGCTGGGCGGGCGGCGGGGCCCGGGGCCCCGCCCCGGGGGCCGTGGAAACATCTGGCGGGCAGGACAGGCCGGGGCGGCTTGGAGCGCGCAGCGGGTCCCTGGCGCGGGCGTGCTGGGGCTCGGCGGTCCGCCCGGCAGGGGGCGGCCGAGAAAGGAAAGAGAGCAAGGAAGGAAAAGGAGAGAGAGGGCCAAAGAAAAAGCCTATGGCACCCGGTATTCCCAGGCGGTCTCCCATCCAAGTACTAACCAGGCCCGACCCTGCTTAGCTTCCGAGATCAGACGAGATCGGGCGCGTTCAGGGTGGTATGGCCGTAGACGCTGGAGGCGGCCTCCCGGCGCCCCAAGAGCCCGCGCCTGCTCCCCTCCGCGGCCCCCGGGCCCCCGCACGCCCCGGCTGCGCCCGCGCCGCCTGCCGCGCGCCGCCCCGGGCCCCCGGAGACCGCTGCCGTGCGGGGCCCTGCCGGGGCGGCGCGCGCTTCCCTTCCCGAGCCCAGGGACGGTGCGGGGGGGGGGCGGGGGGGTAGGGGAACCACAGCGCTTTTGCGGGAGGGACGCCCTGGGGGGCGCCCAAGGGGGTGCCCTCCCCACCCGCTCCGGACGCGGCCCCCTTGCGGGTGGCGGAGGGCGGGGACCGCCCCCGGCCTCCCGGACCCCCCGCAAGCCGCCTCGGGATGGGGGGGGTGGGGGGTGGGGGGGGCGCGGCGTTGCCTGGGCCCCCGGCCGGGTGCCTCCCCTGTAGGCGGCTTGCGGGATCGCGCCGTTCCCCGCCTTTCGGGGCACCGGGTCCCCAAGGGGGACTCTGCGGTCTTCCCCGGCATAGCGCCGTCCGACGGGGCGCCACGCCGTCTCGGCGTGCCCTGTGGATCCCGGGAGGCGCCCTTCAGTGATGGTGGGGCCGGGGCTCCCATCCGGGAGCCGGGTTCCCAGAGGATGCCACCGGACTTCGCCTCGCACGCCCCGCCCCTCCCAGACTCCTTCTCCAGGCGCACGAAACGCGCCGGGGCCGCCTGCTCCTGGGACAGCCCACGGGGGTCTCTGGCAAGGGCGGGAGACGGCCGGGGCTGGGAGGCTTGGGGCCGGCGGCGTCGGGGCGCTTGCGGCGGGGGGAGGGGAGCGGTCGCCTTCCGCTCGGCGGGCGGCGGGTCCCGGGGCCCCGCCCCGGGGGCCGTGGAAACATCTGGCGGGCAGGACAGGCCGGGGCGGCCTGGAGCGCGCAGCGGGCCCCGGGCGCGGGCGCGCTGGGGCTCGGCGGGCCGCCAGGCACGGGGCGGCCGAGAAAGGAAAGAGAGCAAGGAAGGAAAAGGAGAGAGAGGGCCAAAGAAAAAGCCTATGGCACCCGGTATTCCCAGGCGGTCTCCCATCCAAGTACTAACCAGGCCCGACCCTGCTTAGCTTCCGAGATCAGACGAGATCGGGCGCGTTCAGGGTGGTATGGCCGTAGACGCTGGAGGCGGCCTCCCGGCGCCCCAAGAGCCCGCGCCTGCTCCCCTCCGCGGCCCCGGGACCCCCGCACGCCCCGGCTGCGCCCGCGCCGCCTGCCGCGCGCCGCCCCGGGCCCCCGGAGACCGCTGCCGTGCGGGGCCCTGCCGGGGCGGCGCGCGCTTCCCTTCCCGAGCCCAGGGACGGTGCGCGGGGGGGGCGGGGGGGTAGGGGAACCACAGCGCTTTTGCGGGAGGGACGCCCTGGGGGGCGCCCAAGGGGGTGCCCTCCCCACCCGCTCCGGACGCGGCCCCCTTGCGGGTGGCGGAGGGCGGGGACCGCCCCCGGCCTCCCGGGCCCCCCGCAAGCCGCCTCGGGATGGGGGGGGTGGGGGGTGGGGGGGGCGCGGCGTTGCCTGGGCCCCCGGCCGGGTGCCTCCCCTGTAGGCGGCTTGCGGGATCGCGCCGTTCCCCGCCTTTCGGGGCACCGGGTCCCCCAAGGGGGACTCTGCGGTCTTCCCCGGCATAGCGCCGTCCGACGGGGCGCCACGCCGTCTGGGCGTGCCCTGTGGATCCCGGGAGGCGCCCTTCAGTGATGGTGGGGCCGGGGCTCCCATCCGGGAGCCGGGTTCCCAGAGGATGCCACCGGACGTCGCCTCGCACGCCCCGCCCCTCCCAGACGCCTTCTCCAGGCGCAGGAAACGCGCCGGGGCCGCCTGCTCCTGGGACAGCCCACGGGGGTCTCTGGCAAGGGCGGGAGACGGCCGGGGCTGGGAGGCTTGGGGCCGGCGGCGTCGCGGCGCTTGCGGCGGGGGGAGGGGAGCGGTCGCCTTCCGCTCGGCGGGCGGCGGGTCCCGGGGCCCCGCCCCGGGGGCCGTGGAAACATCTGGCGGGCAGGACAGGCCGGGGCGGCCTGGAGCGCGCAGCGGGCCCCGGGCGCGGGCGCGCTGGGGCTCGGCGGGCCGCCCGGCACGGGGCGGCCGAGAAAGGAAAGAGAGCAAGGAAGGAAAAGGAGAGAGAGGGCCAAAGAAAAAGCCTACGGCACCCGGTATTCCCAGGCGGTCTCCCATCCAAGTACTAACCAGGCCCGACCCTGCTTAGCTTCCGAGATCAGACGAGATCGGGCGCGTTCAGGGTGGTATGGCCGTAGACGCTGGAGGCGGCCTCCCGGCGCCCCAAGAGCCCGCGCCTGCTCCCCTCCGCGGCCCCCGGACCCCCGCACGCCCCGGCTGCGCCCGCGCCGCCTGCCGCGCGCCGCCCCGGGCCCCCGGAGACCCCCGCGGTGCGGGGCCCTGCCGGGGCGGCGCGCGCTTCCCTTCCCGAGCCCAGGGACGGTGCGGGGGGCGGGGGGGGGGACGACGACGACGACAGCGCTTTTGCGGGAGGGACGCCCTGGGGGGCGCCCAAGGGGGTGCCCTCCCCACCCGCTCCGGACGCGGCCCCCTTGCGGGTGGCGGAGGGCGGGGACCGCCCCCGGCCTCCCGGGCCCCCCGCAAGCCGCCTCGGGATGGGGGGGGTGGGGGGTGGGGGGGGCGCGGCGTTGCCTGGGCCCCCGGCCGGGTGCCTCCCCTGTAGGCGGCTTGCGGGATCGCGCCGTTCCCCGCCTTTCGGGGCACCGGGTCCCCCAAGGGGGACTCTGCGGTCTTCCCCGGCATAGCGCCGTCCGACGGGGCGCCACGCCGTCTGGGCGTGCCCTGTGGATCCCGGGAGGCGCCCTTCAGTGATGGTGGGGCCGGGGCTCCCATCCGGGAGCCGGGTTCCCAGAGGATGCCACCGGACGTCGCCTCGCACGCCCCGCCCCTCCCAGACGCCTTCTCCAGGCGCAGGAAACGCGCCGGGGCCGCCTGCTCCTGGGACAGCCCACGGGGGTCTCTGGCAAGGGCGGGAGACGGCCGGGGCTGGGAGGCTTGGGGCCGGCGGCGTCGGGGCGCTTGCGGCGGGGGGAGGGGAGCGGTCGCCTTCGGCTCGGCGGGCGGCGGGTCCCGGGGCCCCGCCCCGGGGGCCGTGGAAACATCTGGCGGGCAGGACAGGCCGGGGCGGCCTGAGCGCGCAGCGGGTCCCGGGCGCGGGCGTGCTGGGGCTCGGCGGTCCGCCCGGCAGGGGGCGGCCGAGAAAGGAAAGAGAGCAAGGAAGGAAAAGGAGAGAGAGGGCCAAAGAAAAAGCCTATGGCACCCGGTATTCCCAGGCGGTCTCCCATCCAAGTACTAACCAGGCCCGACCCTGCTTAGCTTCCGAGATCAGACGAGATCGGGCGCGTTCAGGGTGGTATGGCCGTAGACGCTGGAGGCGGCCTCCCGGCGCCCCAAGAGCCCGCGCCTCCTCCGCCTCCGCGGCCCCCGGGCCCCCGCACGCCCCGGCTGCGCCCGCGCCGCCTGCCGCGCGCCTCCCCGGGACCCCGGAGACCCCCGCGGTGCGGGGCCCTGCCGGGGCGGCGCGCGCTTCCCTTCCCGAGCCCAGGGACGGTGCGGGGGGCGGGGGGGGGGACGACGACGACGAAAGCGCTTTTGCGGGAGGGACGCCCTGGGGGGCGCCCAAGGGGGTGCCCTCCCCACCCGCTCCGGACGCGGCCCCCTTGCGGGTGGCGGAGGGCGGGGACCGCCCCCGGCCTCCCGGGCCACCCGCAAGCCGCCTCGGGATGGGGGGGTGGGAGTTGCGGGGGGCGCGGCGTTGCCTGGGCCCCCTGCCGGGTGCCTCCCCTGTGGGCGGCTTGCGGGATCGCGCCGTTCCCCGCCTTTCGGGGCACCGGGTCCCCCAAGGGGGACTCTGCGGTCTTCCCCGGCATAGCGCGGTCCGACGGGGCGCCACGCCGTCTCGGCGTGCCCTGTGGATCCCGGGAGGCGCCCTTCAGTGATGGTGGGGCCGGGGCTCCCATCCGGGAGCCGGGTTCCCAGAGGATGCCACCGGACGTCGCCTCGCACGCCCCGCCCCTCCCGCCCCTCCCAGACACCTTCTCCAGGCGCACCAAACGCGCCCGGGCCGCCTGCTCCTGGGACAGCCCACGGGGGTCTCTGCCAAGGGCGGGAGACGGCTGGGGCTGGGAGGCTTGGGGCCGGCGGCGTCGTGGGCAGCGGAGCGGCCGCGTTGCGCTGGGCGGGCGGCGGGGCCCGGGGCCCCGCCCCGGGGGCCGTGGAAACATCTGGCGGGCAGGACAGGCCGGGGCGGCTTGGAGCGCGCAGCGGGTCCCTGGCGCGGGCGTGCTGGGGCTCGGCGGTCCGCCCGGCAGGGGGCGGCCGAGAAAGGAAAGAGAGCAAGGAAGGAAAAGGAGAGAGAGGGCCAAAGAAAAAGCCTATGGCACCCGGTATTCCCAGGCGGTCTCCCATCCAAGTACTAACCAGGCCCGACCCTGCTTAGCTTCCGAGATCAGACGAGATCGGGCGCGTTCAGGGTGGTATGGCCGTAGACGCTGGAGGCGGCCTCCCGGCGCCCCAAGAGCCCGCGCCTGCTCCCCTCCGCGGCCCCGGGACCCCCGCACGCCCCGGCTGCGCCCGCGCCGCCTGCCGCGCGCCGCCCCGGGCCCCCGGAGACCGCTGCCGTGCGGGGCCCTGCCGGGGCGGCGCGCGCTTCCCTTCCCGAGCCCAGGGACGGTGCGCGGGGGGGGCGGGGGGGTAGGGGAACCACAGCGCTTTTGCGGGAGGGACGCCCTGGGGGGCGCCCAAGGGGGTGCCCTCCCCACCCGCTCCGGACGCGGCCCCCTTGCGGGTGGCGGAGGGCGGGGACCGCCCCCGGCCTCCCGGGCCCCCCGCAAGCCGCCTCGGGATGGGGGGGGTGGGGGGTGGGGGGGGCGCGGCGTTGCCTGGGCCCCCGGCCGGGTGCCTCCCCTGTAGGCGGCTTGCGGGATCGCGCCGTTCCCCGCCTTTCGGGGCACCGGGTCCCCCAAGGGGGACTCTGCGGTCTTCCCCGGCATAGCGCCGTCCGACGGGGCGCCACGCCGTCTGGGCGTGCCCTGTGGATCCCGGGAGGCGCCCTTCAGTGATGGTGGGGCCGGGGCTCCCATCCGGGAGCCGGGTTCCCAGAGGATGCCACCGGACGTCGCCTCGCACGCCCCGCCCCTCCCAGACGCCTTCTCCAGGCGCAGGAAACGCGCCGGGGCCGCCTGCTCCTGGGACAGCCCACGGGGGTCTCTGGCAAGGGCGGGAGACGGCCGGGGCTGGGAGGCTTGGGGCCGGCGGCGTCGCGGCGCTTGCGGCGGGGGGAGGGGAGCGGTCGCCTTCCGCTCGGCGGGCGGCGGGTCCCGGGGCCCCGCCCCGGGGGCCGTGGAAACATCTGGCGGGCAGGACAGGCCGGGGCGGCCTGGAGCGCGCAGCGGGCCCCGGGCGCGGGCGCGCTGGGGCTCGGCGGGCCGCCCGGCACGGGGCGGCCGAGAAAGGAAAGAGAGCAAGGAAGGAAAAGGAGAGAGAGGGCCAAAGAAAAAGCCTACGGCACCCGGTATTCCCAGGCGGTCTCCCATCCAAGTACTAACCAGGCCCGACCCTGCTTAGCTTCCGAGATCAGACGAGATCGGGCGCGTTCAGGGTGGTATGGCCGTAGACGCTGGAGGCGGCCTCCCGGCGCCCCAAGAGCCCGCGCCTGCTCCCCTCCGCGGCCCCCGGACCCCCGCACGCCCCGGCTGCGCCCGCGCCGCCTGCCGCGCGCCGCCCCGGGCCCCCGGAGACCCCCGCGGTGCGGGGCCCTGCCGGGGCGGCGCGCGCTTCCCTTCCCGAGCCCAGGGACGGTGCGGGGGGCGGGGGGGGGGACGACGACGACGACAGCGCTTTTGCGGGAGGGACGCCCTGGGGGGCGCCCAAGGGGGTGCCCTCCCCACCCGCTCCGGACGCGGCCCCCTTGCGGGTGGCGGAGGGCGGGGACCGCCCCCGGCCTCCCGGGCCCCCCGCAAGCCGCCTCGGGATGGGGGGGGTGGGGGGTGGGGGGGGCGCGGCGTTGCCTGGGCCCCCGGCCGGGTGCCTCCCCTGTAGGCGGCTTGCGGGATCGCGCCGTTCCCCGCCTTTCGGGGCACCGGGTCCCCCAAGGGGGACTCTGCGGTCTTCCCCGGCATAGCGCCGTCCGACGGGGCGCCACGCCGTCTGGGCGTGCCCTGTGGATCCCGGGAGGCGCCCTTCAGTGATGGTGGGGCCGGGGCTCCCATCCAGGAGCCGGGTTCCCAGAGGATGCCACCGGACGTCGCCTCGCACGCCCCGCCCCTCCCAGACGCCTTCTCCAGGCGCAGGAAACGCGCCGGGGCCGCCTGCTCCTGGGACAGCCCACGGGGGTCTCTGGCAAGGGCGGGAGACGGCCGGGGCTGGGAGGCTTGGGGCCGGCGGCGTCGCGGCGCTTGCGGCGGGGGGAGGGGAGCGGTCGCCTTCCGCTCGGCGGGCGGCGGGTCCCGGGGCCCCGCCCCGGGGGCCGTGGAAACATCTGGCGGGCAGGACAGGCCGGGGCGGCCTGGAGCGCGCAGCGGGCCCCGGGCGCGGGCGCGCTGGGGCTCGGCGGGCCGCCCGGCACGGGGCGGCCGAGAAAGGAAAGAGAGCAAGGAAGGAAAAGGAGAGAGAGGGCCAAAGAAAAAGCCTACGGCACCCGGTATTCCCAGGCGGTCTCCCATCCAAGTACTAACCAGGCCCGACCCTGCTTAGCTTCCGAGATCAGACGAGATCGGGCGCGTTCAGGGTGGTATGGCCGTAGACGCTGGAGGCGGCCTCCCGGCGCCCCAAGAGCCCGCGCCTCCTCCGCCTCCGCGGCCCCCGGGCCCCCGCACGCCCCGGCTGCGCCCGCGCCGCCTGCCGCGCGCCTCCCCGGGACCCCGGAGACCCCCGCGGTGCGGGGCCCTGCCGGGGCGGCGCGCGCTTCCCTTCCCGAGCCCAGGGACGGTGCGGGGGGCGGGGGGGGGGACGACGACGACGACAGCGCTTTTGCGGGAGGGACGCCCTGGGGGGCGCCCAAGGGGGTGCCCTCCCCACCCGCTCCGGACGCGGCCCCCTTGCGGGTGGCGGAGGGCGGGGACCGCCCCCGGCCTCCCGGGCCACCCGCAAGCCGCCTCGGGATGGGGGGGTGGGAGTTGCGGGGGGCGCGGCGTTGCCTGGGCCCCCTGCCGGGTGCCTCCCCTGTGGGCGGCTTGCGGGATCGCGCCGTTCCCCGCCTTTCGGGGCACCGGGTCCCCCAAGGGGGACTCTGCGGTCTTCCCCGGCATAGCGCGGTCCGACGGGGCGCCACGCCGTCTCGGCGTGCCCTGTGGATCCCGGGAGGCGCCCTTCAGTGATGGTGGGGCCGGGGCTCCCATCCGGGAGCCGGGTTCCCAGAGGATGCCACCGGACGTCGCCTCGCACGCCCCGCCCCTCCCGCCCCTCCCAGACACCTTCTCCAGGCGCACCAAACGCGCCCGGGCCGCCTGCTCCTGGGACAGCCCACGGGGGTCTCTGCCAAGGGCGGGAGACGGCTGGGGCTGGGAGGCTTGGGGCCGGCGGCGTCGTGGGCAGCGGAGCGGCCGCGTTGCGCTGGGCGGGCGGCGGGGCCCGGGGCCCCGCCCCGGGGGCCGTGGAAACATCTGGCGGGCAGGACAGGCCGGGGCGGCTTGGAGCGCGCAGCGGGTCCCTGGCGCGGGCGTGCTGGGGCTCGGCGGTCCGCCCGGCAGGGGGCGGCCGAGAAAGGAAAGAGAGCAAGGAAGGAAAAGGAGAGAGAGGGCCAAAGAAAAAGCCTATGGCACCCGGTATTCCCAGGCGGTCTCCCATCCAAGTACTAACCAGGCCCGACCCTGCTTAGCTTCCGAGATCAGACGAGATCGGGCGCGTTCAGGGTGGTATGGCCGTAGACGCTGGAGGCGGCCTCCCGGCGCCCCAAGAGCCCGCGCCTGCTCCCCTCCGCGGCCCCCGGGCCCCCGCACGCCCCGGCTGCGCCCGCGCCGCCTGCCGCGCGCCGCCCCGGGCCCCCGGAGACCGCTGCCGTGCGGGGCCCTGCCGGGGCGGCGCGCGCTTCCCTTCCCGAGCCCAGGGACGGTGCGGGGGGGGGGGCGGGGGGGTAGGGGAACCACAGCGCTTTTGCGGGAGGGACGCCCTGGGGGGCGCCCAAGGGGGTGCCCTCCCCACCCGCTCCGGACGCGGCCCCCTTGCGGGTGGCGGAGGGCGGGGACCGCCCCCGGCCTCCCGGACCCCCCGCAAGCCGCCTCGGGATGGGGGGGGTGGGGGGTGGGGGGGGCGCGGCGTTGCCTGGGCCCCCGGCCGGGTGCCTCCCCTGTAGGCGGCTTGCGGGATCGCGCCGTTCCCCGCCTTTCGGGGCACCGGGTCCCCAAGGGGGACTCTGCGGTCTTCCCCGGCATAGCGCCGTCCGACGGGGCGCCACGCCGTCTCGGCGTGCCCTGTGGATCCCGGGAGGCGCCCTTCAGTGATGGTGGGGCCGGGGCTCCCATCCGGGAGCCGGGTTCCCAGAGGATGCCACCGGACTTCGCCTCGCACGCCCCGCCCCTCCCAGACTCCTTCTCCAGGCGCACGAAACGCGCCGGGGCCGCCTGCTCCTGGGACAGCCCACGGGGGTCTCTGGCAAGGGCGGGAGACGGCCGGGGCTGGGAGGCTTGGGGCCGGCGGCGTCGGGGCGCTTGCGGCGGGGGGAGGGGAGCGGTCGCCTTCCGCTCGGCGGGCGGCGGGTCCCGGGGCCCCGCCCCGGGGGCCGTGGAAACATCTGGCGGGCAGGACAGGCCGGGGCGGCCTGGAGCGCGCAGCGGGCCCCGGGCGCGGGCGCGCTGGGGCTCGGCGGGCCGCCAGGCACGGGGCGGCCGAGAAAGGAAAGAGAGCAAGGAAGGAAAAGGAGAGAGAGGGCCAAAGAAAAAGCCTATGGCACCCGGTATTCCCAGGCGGTCTCCCATCCAAGTACTAACCAGGCCCGACCCTGCTTAGCTTCCGAGATCAGACGAGATCGGGCGCGTTCAGGGTGGTATGGCCGTAGACGCTGGAGGCGGCCTCCCGGCGCCCCAAGAGCCCGCGCCTGCTCCCCTCCGCGGCCCCGGGACCCCCGCACGCCCCGGCTGCGCCCGCGCCGCCTGCCGCGCGCCGCCCCGGGCCCCCGGAGACCGCTGCCGTGCGGGGCCCTGCCGGGGCGGCGCGCGCTTCCCTTCCCGAGCCCAGGGACGGTGCGCGGGGGGGGCGGGGGGGTAGGGGAACCACAGCGCTTTTGCGGGAGGGACGCCCTGGGGGGCGCCCAAGGGGGTGCCCTCCCCACCCGCTCCGGACGCGGCCCCCTTGCGGGTGGCGGAGGGCGGGGACCGCCCCCGGCCTCCCGGGCCCCCCGCAAGCCGCCTCGGGATGGGGGGGGTGGGGGGTGGGGGGGGCGCGGCGTTGCCTGGGCCCCCGGCCGGGTGCCTCCCCTGTAGGCGGCTTGCGGGATCGCGCCGTTCCCCGCCTTTCGGGGCACCGGGTCCCCCAAGGGGGACTCTGCGGTCTTCCCCGGCATAGCGCCGTCCGACGGGGCGCCACGCCGTCTGGGCGTGCCCTGTGGATCCCGGGAGGCGCCCTTCAGTGATGGTGGGGCCGGGGCTCCCATCCGGGAGCCGGGTTCCCAGAGGATGCCACCGGACGTCGCCTCGCACGCCCCGCCCCTCCCAGACGCCTTCTCCAGGCGCAGGAAACGCGCCGGGGCCGCCTGCTCCTGGGACAGCCCACGGGGGTCTCTGGCAAGGGCGGGAGACGGCCGGGGCTGGGAGGCTTGGGGCCGGCGGCGTCGCGGCGCTTGCGGCGGGGGGAGGGGAGCGGTCGCCTTCCGCTCGGCGGGCGGCGGGTCCCGGGGCCCCGCCCCGGGGGCCGTGGAAACATCTGGCGGGCAGGACAGGCCGGGGCGGCCTGGAGCGCGCAGCGGGCCCCGGGCGCGGGCGCGCTGGGGCTCGGCGGGCCGCCCGGCACGGGGCGGCCGAGAAAGGAAAGAGAGCAAGGAAGGAAAAGGAGAGAGAGGGCCAAAGAAAAAGCCTACGGCACCCGGTATTCCCAGGCGGTCTCCCATCCAAGTACTAACCAGGCCCGACCCTGCTTAGCTTCCGAGATCAGACGAGATCGGGCGCGTTCAGGGTGGTATGGCCGTAGACGCTGGAGGCGGCCTCCCGGCGCCCCAAGAGCCCGCGCCTGCTCCCCTCCGCGGCCCCCGGACCCCCGCACGCCCCGGCTGCGCCCGCGCCGCCTGCCGCGCGCCGCCCCGGGCCCCCGGAGACCCCCGCGGTGCGGGGCCCTGCCGGGGCGGCGCGCGCTTCCCTTCCCGAGCCCAGGGACGGTGCGGGGGGCGGGGGGGGGGACGACGACGACGACAGCGCTTTTGCGGGAGGGACGCCCTGGGGGGCGCCCAAGGGGGTGCCCTCCCCACCCGCTCCGGACGCGGCCCCCTTGCGGGTGGCGGAGGGCGGGGACCGCCCCCGGCCTCCCGGGCCCCCCGCAAGCCGCCTCGGGATGGGGGGGGTGGGGGGTGGGGGGGGCGCGGCGTTGCCTGGGCCCCCGGCCGGGTGCCTCCCCTGTAGGCGGCTTGCGGGATCGCGCCGTTCCCCGCCTTTCGGGGCACCGGGTCCCCCAAGGGGGACTCTGCGGTCTTCCCCGGCATAGCGCCGTCCGACGGGGCGCCACGCCGTCTGGGCGTGCCCTGTGGATCCCGGGAGGCGCCCTTCAGTGATGGTGGGGCCGGGGCTCCCATCCAGGAGCCGGGTTCCCAGAGGATGCCACCGGACGTCGCCTCGCACGCCCCGCCCCTCCCAGACGCCTTCTCCAGGCGCAGGAAACGCGCCGGGGCCGCCTGCTCCTGGGACAGCCCACGGGGGTCTCTGGCAAGGGCGGGAGACGGCCGGGGCTGGGAGGCTTGGGGCCGGCGGCGTCGCGGCGCTTGCGGCGGGGGGAGGGGAGCGGTCGCCTTCCGCTCGGCGGGCGGCGGGTCCCGGGGCCCCGCCCCGGGGGCCGTGGAAACATCTGGCGGGCAGGACAGGCCGGGGCGGCCTGGAGCGCGCAGCGGGCCCCGGGCGCGGGCGCGCTGGGGCTCGGCGGGCCGCCCGGCACGGGGCGGCCGAGAAAGGAAAGAGAGCAAGGAAGGAAAAGGAGAGAGAGGGCCAAAGAAAAAGCCTACGGCACCCGGTATTCCCAGGCGGTCTCCCATCCAAGTACTAACCAGGCCCGACCCTGCTTAGCTTCCGAGATCAGACGAGATCGGGCGCGTTCAGGGTGGTATGGCCGTAGACGCTGGAGGCGGCCTCCCGGCGCCCCAAGAGCCCGCGCCTCCTCCGCCTCCGCGGCCCCCGGGCCCCCGCACGCCCCGGCTGCGCCCGCGCCGCCTGCCGCGCGCCTCCCCGGGACCCCGGAGACCCCCGCGGTGCGGGGCCCTGCCGGGGCGGCGCGCGCTTCCCTTCCCGAGCCCAGGGACGGTGCGGGGGGCGGGGGGGGGGACGACGACGACGACAGCGCTTTTGCGGGAGGGACGCCCTGGGGGGCGCCCAAGGGGGTGCCCTCCCCACCCGCTCCGGACGCGGCCCCCTTGCGGGTGGCGGAGGGCGGGGACCGCCCCCGGACTCCCGGGCCACCCGCAAGCCGCCTCGGGATGGGGGGGTGGGAGTTGCGGGGGGCGCGGAGTTGCCTGGGCCCCCTGCCGGGTGCCTCCCCTGTGGGCGGCTTGCGGGATCGCGCCGTTCCCCGCCTTTCGGGGCACCGGGTCCCCCAAGGGGGACTCTGCGGTCTTCCCCGGCATAGCGCGGTCCGACGGGGCGCCACGCCGTCTCGGCGTGCCCTGTGGATCCCGGGAGGCGCCCTTCAGTGATGGTGGGGCCGGGGCTCCCATCCGGGAGCCGGGTTCCCAGAGGATGCCACCGGACGTCGCCTCGCACGCCCCGCCCCTCCCGCCCCTCCCAGACACCTTCTCCAGGCGCACCAAACGCGCCCGGGCCGCCTGCTCCTGGGACAGCCCACGGGGGTCTCTGCCAAGGGCGGGAGACGGCTGGGGCTGGGAGGCTTGGGGCCGGCGGCGTCGTGGGCAGCGGAGCGGCCGCGTTGCGCTGGGCCGGCGGCGGGGCCCGGGGCCCCGCCCCGGGGGCCGAGGAAACATCTGGCGGGCAGGACAGGCCGGGGCGGCTTGGAGCGCGCAGCGAGTCCCTGGCGCGGGCGTGCTGGGGCTCGGCGGTCCGCCCGGCAGGGGGCGGCCGAGAAAGGAAAGAGAGCAAGGAAGGAAAAGGAGAGAGAGGGCCAAAGAAAAAGCCTATGGCACCCGGTATTCCCAGGCGGTCTCCCATCCAAGTACTAACCAGGCCCGACCCTGCTTAGCTTCCGAGATCAGACGAGATCGGGCGCGTTCAGGGTGGTATGGCCGTAGACGCTGGAGGCGGCCTCCCGGCGCCCCAAGAGCCCGCGCCTCCTCCGCCTCCGCGGCCCCCGGGCCCCCGCACGCCCCGGCTGCGCCCGCGCCGCCTGCCGCGCGCCTCCCCGGGACCCCGGAGACCCCCGCGGTGCGGGGCCCTGCCGGGGCGGCGCGCGCTTCCCTTCCCGAGCCCAGGGACGGTGCGGGGGGCGGGGGGGGGGACGACGACGACGAAAGCGCTTTTGCGGGAGGGACGCCCTGGGGGGCGCCCAAGGGGGTGCCCTCCCCACCCGCTCCGGACGCGGCCCCCTTGCGGGTGGCGGAGGGCGGGGACCGCCCCCGGCCTCCCGGGCCACCCGCAAGCCGCCTCGGGATGGGGGGGTGGGAGTTGCGGGGGGCGCGGCGTTGCCTGGGCCCCCTGCCGGGTGCCTCCCCTGTGGGCGGCTTGCGGGATCGCGCCGTTCCCCGCCTTTCGGGGCACCGGGTCCCCCAAGGGGGACTCTGCGGTCTTCCCCGGCATAGCGCGGTCCGACGGGGCGCCACGCCGTCTCGGCGTGCCCTGTGGATCCCGGGAGGCGCCCTTCAGTGATGGTGGGGCCGGGGCTCCCATCCGGGAGCCGGGTTCCCAGAGGATGCCACCGGACGTCGCCTCGCACGCCCCGCCCCTCCCGCCCCTCCCAGACACCTTCTCCAGGCGCACCAAACGCGCCCGGGCCGCCTGCTCCTGGGACAGCCCACGGGGGTCTCTGCCAAGGGCGGGAGACGGCTGGGGCTGGGAGGCTTGGGGCCGGCGGCGTCGTGGGCAGCGGAGCGGCCGCGTTGCGCTGGGCGGGCGGCGGGGCCCGGGGCCCCGCCCCGGGGGCCGTGGAAACATCTGGCGGGCAGGACAGGCCGGGGCGGCTTGGAGCGCGCAGCGGGTCCCTGGCGCGGGCGTGCTGGGGCTCGGCGGTCCGCCCGGCAGGGGGCGGCCGAGAAAGGAAAGAGAGCAAGGAAGGAAAAGGAGAGAGAGGGCCAAAGAAAAAGCCTACGGCACCCGGTATTCCCAGGCGGTCTCCCATCCAAGTACTAACCAGGCCCGACCCTGCTTAGCTTCCGAGATCAGACGAGATCGGGCGCGTTCAGGGTGGTATGGCCGTAGACGCTGGAGGCGGCCTCCCGGCGCCCCAAGAGCCCGCGCCTGCTCCCCTCCGCGGCCCCCGGGCCCCCGCACGCCCCGGCTGCGCCCGCGCCGCCTGCCGCGCGCCGCCCCGGGCCCCCGGAGACCGCTGCCGTGCGGGGCCCTGCCGGGGCGGCGCGCGCTTCCCTTCCCGAGCCCAGGGACGGTGCGGGGGGGGGGGCGGGGGGGTAGGGGAACCACAGCGCTTTTGCGGGAGGGACGCCCTGGGGGGCGCCCAAGGGGGTGCCCTCCCCACCCGCTCCGGACGCGGCCCCCTTGCGGGTGGCGGAGGGCGGGGACCGCCCCCGGCCTCCCGGACCCCCCGCAAGCCGCCTCGGGATGGGGGGGGTGGGGGGTGGGGGGGGCGCGGCGTTGCCTGGGCCCCCGGCCGGGTGCCTCCCCTGTAGGCGGCTTGCGGGATCGCGCCGTTCCCCGCCTTTCGGGGCACCGGGTCCCCAAGGGGGACTCTGCGGTCTTCCCCGGCATAGCGCCGTCCGACGGGGCGCCACGCCGTCTCGGCGTGCCCTGTGGATCCCGGGAGGCGCCCTTCAGTGATGGTGGGGCCGGGGCTCCCATCCGGGAGCCGGGTTCCCAGAGGATGCCACCGGACTTCGCCTCGCACGCCCCGCCCCTCCCAGACTCCTTCTCCAGGCGCACGAAACGCGCCGGGGCCGCCTGCTCCTGGGACAGCCCACGGGGGTCTCTGGCAAGGGCGGGAGACGGCCGGGGCTGGGAGGCTTGGGGCCGGCGGCGTCGGGGCGCTTGCGGCGGGGGGAGGGGAGCGGTCGCCTTCCGCTCGGCGGGCGGCGGGTCCCGGGGCCCCGCCCCGGGGGCCGTGGAAACATCTGGCGGGCAGGACAGGCCGGGGCGGCCTGGAGCGCGCAGCGGGCCCCGGGCGCGGGCGCGCTGGGGCTCGGCGGGCCGCCAGGCACGGGGCGGCCGAGAAAGGAAAGAGAGCAAGGAAGGAAAAGGAGAGAGAGGGCCAAAGAAAAAGCCTATGGCACCCGGTATTCCCAGGCGGTCTCCCATCCAAGTACTAACCAGGCCCGACCCTGCTTAGCTTCCGAGATCAGACGAGATCGGGCGCGTTCAGGGTGGTATGGCCGTAGACGCTGGAGGCGGCCTCCCGGCGCCCCAAGAGCCCGCGCCTGCTCCCCTCCGCGGCCCCGGGACCCCCGCACGCCCCGGCTGCGCCCGCGCCGCCTGCCGCGCGCCGCCCCGGGCCCCCGGAGACCGCTGCCGTGCGGGGCCCTGCCGGGGCGGCGCGCGCTTCCCTTCCCGAGCCCAGGGACGGTGCGCGGGGGGGGCGGGGGGGTAGGGGAACCACAGCGCTTTTGCGGGAGGGACGCCCTGGGGGGCGCCCAAGGGGGTGCCCTCCCCACCCGCTCCGGACGCGGCCCCCTTGCGGGTGGCGGAGGGCGGGGACCGCCCCCGGCCTCCCGGGCCCCCCGCAAGCCGCCTCGGGATGGGGGGGGTGGGGGGTGGGGGGGGCGCGGCGTTGCCTGGGCCCCCGGCCGGGTGCCTCCCCTGTAGGCGGCTTGCGGGATCGCGCCGTTCCCCGCCTTTCGGGGCACCGGGTCCCCCAAGGGGGACTCTGCGGTCTTCCCCGGCATAGCGCCGTCCGACGGGGCGCCACGCCGTCTGGGCGTGCCCTGTGGATCCCGGGAGGCGCCCTTCAGTGATGGTGGGGCCGGGGCTCCCATCCGGGAGCCGGGTTCCCAGAGGATGCCACCGGACGTCGCCTCGCACGCCCCGCCCCTCCCAGACGCCTTCTCCAGTCGCACGAAACGCGCCCGGGCCGCCTGCTCCTGGGACAGCCCACGGGGGTCTCTGCCAAGGGCGGGAGACGGCTGGGGCTGGGAGGCTTGGGGCCGGCGGTGTCGTGGGCAGCGGAGCGGCCGCGTTGCGCTGGGCGGGCGGCGGGGCCCGGGGCCCCGCCCCGGGGGCCGTGGAAACATCTGGCGGGCAGGACAGGCCGAGGCGGCTTGGAGCGCGCAGCGGGCCCCGGGCGCGGGCGTGCTGGGGCTCGGCGGGCCGCCCGGCACCGGGCGGCCGAGAAAGGAAAGAGAGCAAGGAAGGAAAAGGAGAGAGAGGGCCAAAGAAAAAGCCTACGGCACCCGGTATTCCCAGGCGGTCTCCCATCCAAGTACTAACCAGGCCCGACCCTGCTTAGCTTCCGAGATCAGACGAGATCGGGCGCGTTCAGGGTGGTATGGCCGTAGACGCTGGAGGCGGCCTCCCGGCGCCCCAAGAGCCCGCGCCTCCTCCGCCTCCGCGGCCCCCGGGCCCCCGCACGCCCCGGCTGCGCCCGCGCCGCCTGCCGCGCGCCTCCCCGGGCCCCCGGAGACCGCTGCGGTGCGGGGCCCTGCCGGGGCGGCGCGCGCTTCCCTTCCCGAGCCCAGGGACGGTGCGGGGGGGGGGGCGGGGGGGTAGGGGAACCACAGCGCTTTTGCGGGAGGGACGCCCTGGGGGGCGCCCAAGGGGGTGCCCTCCCCACCCGCTCCGGACGCGGCCCCCTTGCGGGTGGCGGAGGGCGGGGACCGCCCCCGGCCTCCCGGGCCACCCGCAAGCCGCCTCGGGATGGGGGGGGTGGGGGGTGGGGGGGGCGCGGCGTTGCCTGGGCCCCCGGCCGGGTGCCTCCCCTGTTGGCGGCTTGCGGGATCGCGCCGTTCCCCGCCTTTCGGGGCACCGGGTCCCCCAAGGGGGACTCTGCGGTCTTCCCCGGCATAGCGCCGTCCGACGGGGCGCCACGCCGTCTGGGCGTGCCCTGTGGATCCCGGGAGGCGCCCTTCAGTGATGGTGGGGCCGGGGCTCCCATCCGGGAGCCGGGTTCCCAGAGGATGCCACCGGACGTCGCCTCGCACGCCCCGCCCCTCCCAGACGCCTTCTCCAGGCGCACGAAACGCGCCGGGGCCGCCTGCTCCTGGGACAGCCCACGGGGGTCTCTGGCAAGGGCGGGAGACGGCCGGGGCTGGGAGGCTTGGGGCCGGCGGCGTCGGGGCGCTTGCGGCGGGGGGAGGGGAGCGGTCGCCTTCCGCTCGGCGGGCGGCGGGTCCCGGGGCCCCGCCCCGGGGGCCGTGGAAACATCTGGCGGGCACGACAGGCCGGGGCGGCCTGGAGCGCGCAGCGGGCCCCGGGCGCGGGCGCGCTGGCGCTCGGCGGGCCGCCCGGCACGGGGCGGCCGAGAAAGGAAAGAGAGCAAGGAAGGAAAAGGAGAGAGAGGGCCAAAGAAAAAGCCTACGGCACCCGGTATTCCCAGGCGGTCTCCCATCCAAGTACTAACCAGGCCCGACCCTGCTTAGCTTCCGAGATCAGACGAGATCGGGCGCGTTCAGGGTGGTATGGCCGTAGACGCTGGAGGCGGCCTCCCGGCGCCCCAAGAGCCCGCGCCTCCTCCGCCTCCGCGGCCCCCGGGCCCCCGCACGCCCCGGCTGCGCCCGCGCCGCCTGCCGCGCGCCTCCCCGGGACCCCGGAGACCCCCGCGGTGCGGGGCCCTGCCGGGGCGGCGCGCGCTTCCCTTCCCGAGCCCAGGGACGGTGCGGGGGGCGGGGGGGGGGGGACGACGACGACGACAGCGCTTTTGCGGGAGGGACGCCCTGGGGGGCGCCCTAGGGGGTGCCCTCCCCACCGGCTCCGGACACGGCCCCCTTGCGGGTGGCGGAGGGCGGGGACCGCCCCCGGCCTCCCGGGCCACCCGCAAGCCGCCGGGGGGATGGGGTGGGGGTTGCGCGGCGTTGCCTGGGCCCCCTGCCGGGTGCCTCCGCGGCGGGCGGCGCGCGGGATCACGCCGTTCCCCGCCTTTCGGGGCACCGGGTCCCCCAAGGGGGACTCTGCGGTCTTCCCCGGCATAGCGCGGTCCGACGGGGCGCCACGCCGTCTGGGCGTGCCCTGTGGATCCCGGGAGGCGCCCTTCAGTGATGGTGGGGCCGGGGCTCCCATCCGGGAGCCGGGTTCCCAGAGGATGCCACCGGACGTCGCCTCGCACGCCCCGCCCCTCCCAGACGCCTTCTCCAGGCGCACGAAACGCGCCGGGGGCCGCCTGCTCCTGGGACAGCCCACGGGGGTCTCTGGCAAGGGCGGGAGACGGCCGGGGCTGGGAGGCTTGGGGCCGGCGGCGTCGGGGCGCTTGCGGCGGGGGGAGGGGAGCGGTCGCCTTCGGCTCGGCGGGCGGCGGGTCCCGGGGCCCTGCCCCGGGGGCCGTGGAAACATCTGGCGGGCAGGACAGGCCGGGGCGGCCTGAGCGCGCAGCGGGTCCCGGGCGCGGGCGCGCTGGCGCTCGGCGGGCCGCCCGGCACGGGGCGGCCGAGAAAGGAAAGAGAGCAAGGAAGGAAAAGGAGAGAGAGGGCCAAAGAAAAAGCCTACGGCACCCGGTATTCCCAGGCGGTCTCCCATCCAAGTACTAACCAGGCCCGACCCTGCTTAGCTTCCGAGATCAGACGAGATCGGGCGCGTTCAGGGTGGTATGGCCGTAGACGCTGGAGGCGGCCTCCCGGCGCCCCAAGAGCCCGCGCCTCCTCCGCCTCCGCGGCCCCCGGGCCCCCGCACGCCCCGGCTGCGCCCGCGCCGCCTGCCGCGCGCCTCCCCGGGCCCCCGGAGACCCCCGCGGTGCGGGGCCCTGCCGGGGCGGCGCGCGCTTCCCTTCCCGAGCCCAGGGACGGTGCGGGGGGGGGGGCGGGGGGGTAGGGGAACCACAGCGCTTTTGCGGGAGGGACGCCCTGGGGGGCGCCCAAGGGGGTGCCCTCCCCACCCGCTCCGGACGCGGCCCCCTTGCGGGTGGCGGAGGGCGGGGACCGCCCCCGGCCTCCCGGGCCCCCCGCAAGCCGCCTCGGGATGGGGGGGGTGGGGGGTGGGGGGGGCGCGGCGTTGCCTGGGCCCCCGGCCGGGTGCCTCCCCTGTAGGCGGCTTGCGGGATCGCGCCGTTCCCCGCCTTTCGGGGCACCGGGTCCCCCAAGGGGGACTCTGCGGTCTTCCCCGGCATAGCGCCGTCCGACGGGGCGCCACGCCGTCTGGGCGTGCCCTGTGGATCCCGGGAGGCGCCCTTCAGTGATGGTGGGGCCGGGGCTCCCATCCGGGAGCCGGGTTCCCAGAGGATGCCACCGGACGTCGCCTCGCACGCCCCGCCCCTCCCAGACGCCTTCTCCAGGCGCAGGAAACGCGCCGGGGCCGCCTGCTCCTGGGACAGCCCACGGGGGTCTCTGGCAAGGGCGGGAGACGGCCGGGGCTGGGAGGCTTGGGGCCGGCGGCGTCGGGGCGCTTGCGGCGGGGGGAGGGGAGCGGTCGCCTTCGGCTCGGCGGGCGGCGGGGCCCGGGGCCCCGCCCCGGGGGCCGTGGAAACATCTGGCGGGCAGGACAGGCCGGGGCGGCCTGAGCGCGCAGCGGGTCCCGGGCGCGGGCGCGCTGGCGCTCGGCGGGCCGCCCGGCACGGGGCGGCCGAGAAAGGAAAGAGAGCAAGGAAGGAAAAGGAGAGAGAGGGCCAAAGAAAAAGCCTAAGGCACCCGGTATTCCCAGGCGGTCTCCCATCCAAGTAATAACCAGGCCCGACCCTGCTTAGCTTCCGAGATCAGACGAGATCGGGCGCGTTCAGGGTGGTATGGCCGTAGACGCTGGAGGCGGCCTCCCCGCGCCCCAAGAGCCCGCGCCTCCTCCGCCTCCGCGGCCCCCGGGCCCCCGCACGCCCCGGCTGCGCCCGCGCCGCCTGCCGCGCGCCTCCCCGGGACCCCGGAGACCCCCGCGGTGCGGGGCCCTGCCGGGGCGGCGCGCGCTTCCCTTCCCGAGCCCAGGGACGGTGCGGGGGGCGGGGGGGGGGACGACGACGACGACAGCGCTTTTGCGGGAGGGACGCCCTGGGGGGCGCCCAAGGGGGTGCCCTCCCCACCCGCTCCGGACGCGGCCCCCTTGCGGGTGGCGGAGGGCGGGGACCGCCCCCGGCCTCCCGGGCCACCCGCAAGCCGCCTCGGGATGGGGGGGTGGGAGGTGCGGGGGGCGCGGAGTTGCCTGGGCCCCCTGCCGGGTGCCTCCCCTGTGGGCGGCTTGCGGGATCGCGCCGTTCCCCGCCTTTCGGGGCACCGGGTCCCCCAAGGGGGACTCTGCGGTCTTCCCCGGCATAGCGCGGTCCGACGGGGCGCCACGCCGTCTCGGCGTGCCCTGTGGATCCCGGGAGGCGCCCTTCAGTGATGGTGGGGCCGGGGCTCCCATCCGGGAGCCGGGTTCCCAGAGGATGCCACCGGACGTCGCCTCGCACGCCCCGCCCCTCCCGCCCCTCCCAGACACCTTCTCCAGGCGCACCAAACGCGCCCGGGCCGCCTGCTCCTGGGACAGCCCACGGGGGTCTCTGCCAAGGGCGGGAGACGGCTGGGGCTGGGAGGCTTGGGGCCGGCGGCGTCGTGGGCAGCGGAGCGGCCGCGTTGCGCTGGGCGGGCGGCGGGGCCCGGGGCCCCGCCCCGGGGGCCGTGGAAACATCTGGCGGGCAGGACAGGCCCGGGCGGCTTGGAGCGCGCAGCGAGTCCCTGGCGCGGGCGTGCTGGGGCTCGGCGGTCCGCCCGGCAGGGGGCGGCCGAGAAAGGAAAGAGAGCAAGGAAGGAAAAGGAGAGAGAGGGCCAAAGAAAAAGCCTATGGCACCCGGTATTCCCAGGCGGTCTCCCATCCAAGTACTAACCAGGCCCGACCCTGCTTAGCTTCCGAGATCAGACGAGATCGGGCGCGTTCAGGGTGGTATGGCCGTAGACGCTGGAGGCGGCCTCCCGGCGCCCCAAGAGCCCGCGCCTCCTCCGCCTCCGCGGCCCCCGGGCCCCCGCACGCCCCGGCTGCGCCCGCGCCGCCTGCCGCGCGCCTCCCCGGGACCCCGGAGACCCCCGCGGTGCGGGGCCCTGCCGGGGCGGCGCGCGCTTCCCTTCCCGAGCCCAGGGACGGTGCGGGGGGCGGGGGGGGGGACGACGACGACGACAGCGCTTTTGCGGGAGGGACGCCCTGGGGGGCGCCCAAGGGGGTGCCCTCCCCACCCGCTCCGGACGCGGCCCCCTTGCGGGTGGCGGAGGGCGGGGACCGCCCCCGGCCTCCCGGGCCACCCGCAAGCCGCCTCGGGATGGGGGGGTGGGAGTTGCGGGGGGCGCGGCGTTGCCTGGGCCCCCTGCCGGGTGCCTCCCCTGTGGGCGGCTTGCGGGATCGCGCCGTTCCCCGCCTTTCGGGGCACCGGGTCCCCCAAGGGGGACTCTGCGGTCTTCCCCGGCATAGCGCGGTCCGACGGGGCGCCACGCCGTCTCGGCGTGCCCTGTGGATCCCGGGAGGCGCCCTTCAGTGATGGTGGGGCCGGGGCTCCCATCCGGGAGCCGGGTTCCCAGAGGATGCCACCGGACGTCGCCTCGCACGCCCCGCCCCTCCCGCCCCTCCCAGACACCTTCTCCAGGCGCACCAAACGCGCCCGGGCCGCCTGCTCCTGGGACAGCCCACGGGGGTCTCTGCCAAGGGCGGGAGACGGCTGGGGCTGGGAGGCTTGGGGCCGGCGGCGTCGTGGGCAGCGGAGCGGCCGCGTTGTGCTGGGCGGGCGGCGGGGCCCGGGGCCCCGCCCCGGGGGCCGTGGAAACATCTGGCGGGCAGGACAGGCCGGGGCGGCTTGGAGCGCGCAGCGGGTCCCTGGCGCGGGCGTGCTGGGGCTCGGCGGTCCGCCCGGCAGGGGGCGGCCGAGAAAGGAAAGAGAGCAAGGAAGGAAAAGGAGAGAGAGGGCCAAAGAAAAAGCCTATGGCACCCGGTATTCCCAGGCGGTCTCCCATCCAAGTACTAACCAGGCCCGACCCTGCTTAGCTTCCGAGATCAGACGAGATCGGGCGCGTTCAGGGTGGTATGGCCGTAGACGCTGGAGGCGGCCTCCCGGCGCCCCAAGAGCCCGCGCCTGCTCCCCTCCGCGGCCCCCGGGCCCCCGCACGCCCCGGCTGCGCCCGCGCCGCCTGCCGCGCGCCGCCCCGGGCCCCCGGAGACCGCTGCCGTGCGGGGCCCTGCCGGGGCGGCGCGCGCTTCCCTTCCCGAGCCCAGGGACGGTGCGGGGGGGGGGCGGGGGGGTAGGGGAACCACAGCGCTTTTGCGGGAGGGACGCCCTGGGGGGCGCCCAAGGGGGTGCCCTCCCCACCCGCTCCGGACGCGGCCCCCTTGCGGGTGGCGGAGGGCGGGGACCGCCCCCGGCCTCCCGGACCCCCCGCAAGCCGCCTCGGGATGGGGGGGGTGGGGGGTGGGGGGGGCGCGGCGTTGCCTGGGCTCCCGGCCGGGTGCCTCCCCTGTAGGCGGCTTGCGGGATCGCGCCGTTCCCCGCCTTTCGGGGCACCGGGTCCCCCAAGGGGGACTCTGCGGTCTTCCCCGGCATAGCGCCGTCCGACGGGGCGCCACGCCGTCTCGGCGTGCCCTGTGGATCCCGGGAGGCGCCCTTCAGTGATGGTGGGGCCGGGGCTCCCATCCGGGAGCCGGGTTCCCAGAGGATGCCACCGGACTTCGCCTCGCACGCCCCGCCCCTCCCAGACTCCTTCTCCAGGCGCACGAAACGCGCCGGGGCCGCCTGCTCCTGGGACAGCCCACGGGGGTCTCTGGCAAGGGCGGGAGACGGCCGGGGCTGGGAGGCTTGGGGCCGGCGGCGTCGGGGCGCTTGCGGCGGGGGGAGGGGAGCGGTCGCCTTCCGCTCGGCGGGCGGCGGGTCCCGGGGCCCCGCCCCGGGGGCCGTGGAAACATCTGGCGGGCAGGACAGGCCGGGGCGGCCTGGAGCGCGCAGCGGGCCCCGGGCGCGGGCGCGCTGGGGCTCGGCGGGCCGCCAGGCTCGGGGCGGCCGAGAAAGGAAAGAGAGCAAGGAAGGAAAAGGAGAGAGAGGGCCAAAGAAAAAGCCTACGGCACCCGGTATTCCCGGGCGGTCTCCCATCCAAGTACTAACCAGGCCCGACCCTGCTTAGCTTCCGAGATCAGACGAGATCGGGCGCGTTCAGGGTGGTATGGCCGTAGACGCTGGAGGCGGCCTCCCGGCGCCCCAAGAGCCCGCGCCTCCTCCGCCTCCGCGGCCCCCGGGCCCCCGCACGCCCCGGCTGCGCCCGCGCCGCCTGCCGCGCGCCTCCCCGGGACCCCGGAGACCCCCGCGGTTCGGGGCCCTGCCGGGGCGGCGCGCGCTTCCCTTCCCGAGCCCAGGGACGGTGCGGGGGGCGGGGGGGGGGACGACGACGACGACAGCGCTTTTGCGGGAGGGACGCCCTGGGGGGCGCCCTAGGGGGTGCCCTCCCCACCGGCTCCGGACACGGCCCCCTTGCGGGTGGCGGAGGGCGGGGACCGCCCCCGGCCTCCCGGGCCACCCGCAAGCCGCCGGGGGGATGGGGTGGGGGTTGCGCGGCGTTGCCTGGGCCCCCTGCCGGGTGCCTCCGCGGCGGGCGGCGCGCGGGATCACGCCGTTCCCCGCCTTTCGGGGCACCGGGTCCCCCAAGGGGGACTCTGCGGTCTTCCCCGGCATAGCGCGGTCCGACGGGGCGCCACGCCGTCTGGGCGTGCCCTGTGGATCCCGGGAGGCGCCCTTCAGTGATGGTGGGGCCGGGGCTCCCATCCGGGAGCCGGGTTCCCAGAGGATGCCACCGGACGTCGCCTCGCACGCCCCGCCCCTCCCAGACGCCTTCTCCAGGCGCACGAAACGCGCCGGGGCCGCCTGCTCCTGGGACAGCCCACGGGGGTCTCTGGCAAGGGCGGGAGACGGCCGGGGCTGGGAGGCTTGGGGCCGGCGGCGTCGGGGCGCTTGCGGCGGGGGGAGGGGAGCGGTCGCCTTCGGCTCGGCGGGCGGCGGGTCCCGGGGCCCTGCCCCGGGGGCCGTGGAAACATCTGGCGGGCAGGACAGGCCGGGGCGGCCTGAGCGCGCAGCGGGTCCCGGGCGCGGGCGCGCTGGCGCTCGGCGGGCCGCCCGGCACGGGGCGGCCGAGAAAGGAAAGAGAGCAAGGAAGGAAAAGGAGAGAGAGGGCCAAAGAAAAAGCCTACGGCACCCGGTATTCCCAGGCGGTCTCCCATCCAAGTACTAACCAGGCCCGACCCTGCTTAGCTTCCGAGATCAGACGAGATCGGGCGCGTTCAGGGTGGTATGGCCGTAGACGCTGGAGGCGGCCTCCCGGCGCCCCAAGAGCCCGCGCCTCCTCCGCCTCCGCGGCCCCCGGGCCCCCGCACGCCCCGGCTGCGCCCGCGCCGCCTGCCGCGCGCCTCCCCGGGCCCCCGGAGACCCCCGCGGTGCGGGGCCCTGCCGGGGCGGCGCGCGCTTCCCTTCCCGAGCCCAGGGACGGTGCGGGGGGGGGGCGGGGGGGTAGGGGAACCACAGCGCTTTTGCGGGAGGGACGCCCTGGGGGGCGCCCAAGGGGGTGCCCTCCCCACCCGCTCCGGACGCGGCCCCCTTGCGGGTGGCGGAGGGCGGGGACCGCCCCCGGCCTCCCGGGCCACCCGCAAGCCGCCTCGGGATGGGGGGGTGGGAGTTGCGGGGGGCGCGGAGTTGCCTGGGCCCCCTGCCGGGTGCCTCCCCTGTGGGCGGCTTGCGGGATCGCGCCGTTCCCCGCCTTTCGGGGCACCGGGTCCCCCAAGGGGGACTCTGCGGTCTTCCCCGGCATAGCGCGGTCCGACGGGGCGCCACGCCGTCTCGGCGTGCCCTGTGGATCCCGGGAGGCGCCCTTCAGTGATGGTGGGGCCGGGGCTCCCATCCGGGAGCCGGGTTCCCAGAGGATGCCACCGGACGTCGCCTCGCACGCCCCGCCCCTCCCAGACTCCTTCTCCAGGCGCACGAAACGCGCCGGGGCCGCCTGCTCCTGGGACAGCCCACGGGGGTCTCTGGCAAGGGCGGGAGACGGCCGGGGCTGGGAGGCTTGGGGCCGGCGGCGTCGGGGCGCTTGCGGCGGGGGGAGGGGAGCGGTCGCCTTCCGCTCGGCGGGCGGCGGGTCCCGGGGCCCCGCCCCGGGGGCCGTGGAATCATCTGGCGGGCAGGACAGGCCGGGGCGGCCTGGAGCGCGCAGCGGGCCCCGGGCGCGGGCGCGCTGGGGCTCGGCGGGCCGCCCGGCACGGGGCGGCCGAGAAAGGAAAGAGAGCAAGGAAGGAAAAGGAGAGAGAGGGCCAAAGAAAAAGCCTACGGCACCCGGTATTCCCAGGCGGTCTCCCATCCAAGTACTAACCAGGCCCGACCCTGCTTAGCTTCCGAGATCAGACGAGATCGGGCGCGTTCAGGGTGGTATGGCCGTAGACGCTGGAGGCGGCCTCCCGGCGCCCCAAGAGCCTGCGCCTGCTCCCCTCCGCGGTCCCCGGGCCCCCGCACGCCCCGGCTGCGCCCGCGCCGCCTGCCGCGCGCCTCCCCGGGCCCCCGGAGACCGCTGCGGTGCGGGGCCCTGCCGGGGCGGCGCGCGCTTCCCTTCCCGAGCCCAGGGACGGTGCGGGGGGGGGGCGGGGGGGTAGGGGAACCACAGCGCTTTTGCGGGAGGGACGCCCTGGGGGGCGCCCAAGGGGGTGCCCTCCCCACCCGCTCCGGACGCGGCCCCCTTGCGGGTGGCGGAGGGCGGGGACCGCCCCCGGCCTCCCGGGCCCCCCGCAAGCCGCCTCGGGATGGGGGGGGTGGGGGGGTGGGGGGGGCGCGGCGTTGCCTGGGCCCCCGGCCGGGTGCCTCCCCTGTAGGCGGCTTGCGGGATCGCGCCGTTCCCCGCCTTTCGGGGCACCGGGTCCCCCAAGGGGGACTCTGCGGTCTTCCCCGGCATAGCGCCGTCCGACGGGGCGCCACGCCGTCTGGGCGTGCCCTGTGGATCCCGGGAGGCGCCCTTCAGTGATGGTGGGGCCGGGGCTCCCATCCGGGAGCCGGGTTCCCAGAGGATGCCACCGGACGTCGCCTCGCACGCCCCGCCCCTCCCAGACGCCTTCTCCAGGCGCAGGAAACGCGCCGGGGCCGCCTGCTCCTGGGACAGCCCACGGGGGTCTCTGGCAAGGGCGGGAGACGGCCGGGGCTGGGAGGCTTGGGGCCGGCGGCGTCGGGGCGCTTGCGGCGGGGGGAGGGGAGCGGTCGCCTTCGGCTCGGCGGGCGGCGGGTCCCGGGGCCCCGCCCCGGGGGCCGTGGAAACATCTGGCGGGCAGGACAGGCCGGGGCGGCCTGAGCGCGCAGCGGGTCCCGGGCGCGGGCGCGCTGGCGCTCGGCGGGCCGCCCGGCACGGGGCGGCCGAGAAAGGAAAGAGAGCAAGGAAGGAAAAGGAGAGAGAGGGCCAAAGAAAAAGCCTAAGGCACCCGGTATTCCCAGGCGGTCTCCCATCCAAGTAATAACCAGGCCCGACCCTGCTTAGCTTCCGAGATCAGACGAGATCGGGCGCGTTCAGGGTGGTATGGCCGTAGACGCTGGAGGCGGCCTCCCGGCGCCCCAAGAGCCCGCGCCTCCTCCGCCTCCGCGGCCCCCGGGCTCCCGCACGCCCCGGCTGCGCCCGCGCCGCCTGCCGCGCGCCTCCCCGGGACCCCGGAGACCCCCGCGGTGCGGGGCCCTGCCGGGGCGGCGCGCGCTTCCCTTCCCGAGCCCAGGGACGGTGCGGGGGGCGGGGGGGGGGACGACGACGACGACAGCGCTTTTGCGGGAGGGACGCCCTGGGGGGCGCCCAAGGGGGTGCCCTCCCCACCCGCTCCGGACGCGGCCCCCTTGCGGGTGGCGGAGGGCGGGGACCGCCCCCGGCCTCCCGGGCCACCCGCAAGCCGCCTCGGGATGGGGGGGTGGGAGGTGCGGGGGGCGCGGAGTTGCCTGGGCCCCCTGCCGGGTGCCTCCCCTGTGGGCGGCTTGCGGGATCGCGCCGTTCCCCGCCTTTCGGGGCACCGGGTCCCCCAAGGGGGACTCTGCGGTCTTCCCCGGCATAGCGCGGTCCGACGGGGCGCCACGCCGTCTCGGCGTGCCCTGTGGATCCCGGGAGGCGCCCTTCAGTGATGGTGGGGCCGGGGCTCCCATCCGGGAGCCGGGTTCCCAGAGGATGCCACCGGACGTCGCCTCGCACGCCCCGCCCCTCCCGCCCCTCCCAGACACCTTCTCCAGGCGCACCAAACGCGCCCGGGCCGCCTGCTCCTGGGACAGCCCACGGGGGTCTCTGCCAAGGGCGGGAGACGGCTGGGGCTGGGAGGCTTGGGGCCGGCGGCGTCGTGGGCAGCGGAGCGGCCGCGTTGCGCTGGGCCGGCGGCGGGGCCCGGGGCCCCGCCCCGGGGGCCGTGGAAACATCTGGCGGGCAGGACAGGCCCGGGCGGCTTGGAGCGCGCAGCGAGTCCCTGGCGCGGGCGTGCTGGGGCTCGGCGGTCCGCCCGGCAGGGGGCGGCCGAG
The DNA here is from genome assembly GCF_054644295.1 of Miniopterus natalensis. Lineage (NCBI taxonomy): Eukaryota > Metazoa > Chordata > Mammalia > Chiroptera > Miniopteridae > Miniopterus > Miniopterus natalensis. The sequence goes on along the minus strand of NW_028270002.1, from coordinate 147,116 downwards.
AAAGGAAAGAGAGCAAGGAAGGAAAAGGAGAGAGAGGGCCAAAGAAAAAGCCTATGGCACCCGGTATTCCCAGGCGGTCTCCCATCCAAGTACTAACCAGGCCCGACCCTGCTTAGCTTCCGAGATCAGACGAGATCGGGCGCGTTCAGGGTGGTATGGCCGTAGACGCTGGAGGCGGCCTCCCGGCGCCCCAAGAGCCCGCGCCTCCTCCGCCTCCGCGGCCCCCGGGCCCCCGCACGCCCCGGCTGCGCCCGCGCCGCCTGCCGCGCGCCTCCCCGGGACCCCGGAGACCCCCGCGGTGCGGGGCCCTGCCGGGGCGGCGCGCGCTTCCCTTCCCGAGCCCAGGGACGGTGCGGGGGGCGGGGGGGGGGACGACGACGACGACAGCGCTTTTGCGGGAGGGACGCCCTGGGGGGCGCCCAAGGGGGTGCCCTCCCCACCCGCTCCGGACGCGGCCCCCTTGCGGGTGGCGGAGGGCGGGGACCGCCCCCGGCCTCCCGGGCCACCCGCAAGCCGCCTCGGGATGGGGGGGTGGGAGTTGCGGGGGGCGCGGCGTTGCCTGGGCCCCCTGCCGGGTGCCTCCCCTGTGGGCGGCTTGCGGGATCGCGCCGTTCCCCGCCTTTCGGGGCACCGGGTCCCCCAAGGGGGACTCTGCGGTCTTCCCCGGCATAGCGCGGTCCGACGGGGCGCCACGCCGTCTCGGCGTGCCCTGTGGATCCCGGGAGGCGCCCTTCAGTGATGGTGGGGCCGGGGCTCCCATCCGGGAGCCGGGTTCCCAGAGGATGCCACCGGACGTCGCCTCGCACGCCCCGCCCCTCCCGCCCCTCCCAGACACCTTCTCCAGGCGCACCAAACGCGCCCGGGCCGCCTGCTCCTGGGACAGCCCACGGGGGTCTCTGCCAAGGGCGGGAGACGGCTGGGGCTGGGAGGCTTGGGGCCGGCGGCGTCGTGGGCAGCGGAGCGGCCGCGTTGTGCTGGGCGGGCGGCGGGGCCCGGGGCCCCGCCCCGGGGGCCGTGGAAACATCTGGCGGGCAGGACAGGCCGGGGCGGCTTGGAGCGCGCAGCGGGTCCCTGGCGCGGGCGTGCTGGGGCTCGGCGGTCCGCCCGGCAGGGGGCGGCCGAGAAAGGAAAGAGAGCAAGGAAGGAAAAGGAGAGAGAGGGCCAAAGAAAAAGCCTATGGCACCCGGTATTCCCAGGCGGTCTCCCATCCAAGTACTAACCAGGCCCGACCCTGCTTAGCTTCCGAGATCAGACGAGATCGGGCGCGTTCAGGGTGGTATGGCCGTAGACGCTGGAGGCGGCCTCCCGGCGCCCCAAGAGCCCGCGCCTGCTCCCCTCCGCGGCCCCCGGGCCCCCGCACGCCCCGGCTGCGCCCGCGCCGCCTGCCGCGCGCCGCCCCGGGCCCCCGGAGACCGCTGCCGTGCGGGGCCCTGCCGGGGCGGCGCGCGCTTCCCTTCCCGAGCCCAGGGACGGTGCGGGGGGGGGGGCGGGGGGGTAGGGGAACCACAGCGCTTTTGCGGGAGGGACGCCCTGGGGGGCGCCCAAGGGGGTGCCCTCCCCACCCGCTCCGGACGCGGCCCCCTTGCGGGTGGCGGAGGGCGGGGACCGCCCCCGGCCTCCCGGAACCCCCGCAAGCCGCCTCGGGATGGGGGGGGTGGGGGGTGGGGGGGGCGCGGCGTTGCCTGGGCCCCCTGCCGGGTGCCTCCGCGGCGGGCGGCGCGCGGGATCACGCCGTTCCCCGCCTTTCGGGGCACCGGGTCCCCCAAGGGGGACTCTGCGGTCTTCCCCGGCATAGCGCGGTCCGACGGGGCGCCACGCCGTCTGGGCGTGCCCTGTGGATCCCGGGAGGCGCCCTTCAGTGATGGTGGGGCCGGGGCTCCCATCCGGGAGCCGGGTTCCCAGAGGATGCCACCGGACGTCGCCTCGCACGCCCCGCCCCTCCCAGACGCCTTCTCCAGGCGCACGAAACGCGCCGGGGGCCGCCTGCTCCTGGGACAGCCCACGGGGGTCTCTGGCAAGGGCGGGAGACGGCCGGGGCTGGGAGGCTTGGGGCCGGCGGCGTCGGGGCGCTTGCGGCGGGGGGAGGGGAGCGGTCGCCTTCGGCTCGGCGGGCGGCGGGTCCCGGGGCCCTTCCCCGGTGGCCGTGGAAACATCTGGCGGGCAGGACAGGCCGGGGCGGCCTGAGCGCGCAGCGGGTCCCGGGCGCGGGCGCGCTGGCGCTCGGCGGGCCGCCCGGCACGGGGCGGCCGAGAAAGGAAAGAGAGCAAGGAAGGAAAAGGAGAGAGAGGGCCAAAGAAAAAGCCTAAGGCACCCGGTATTCCCAGGCGGTCTCCCATCCAAGTACTAACCAGGCCCGACCCTGCTTAGCTTCCGAGATCAGACGAGATCGGGCGCGTTCAGGGTGGTATGGCCGTAGACGCTGGAGGCGGCCTCCCGGCGCCCCAAGAGCCCGCGCCTCCTCCGCCTCCGCGGCCCCCGGGCCCCCGCACGCCCCGGCTGCGCCCGCGCCGCCTGCCGCGCGCCTCCCCGGGACCCCGGAGACCCCCGCGGTGCGGGGCCCTGCCGGGGCGGCGCGCGCTTCCCTTCCCGAGCCCAGGGACGGTGCGGGGGGCGGGGGGGGGGGGGACGACGACGACGACAGCGCTTTTGCGTGAGGGACGCCCTGGGGAGCGCCCAAGGGGGTGCCCTCCCCACCCGCTCCGGACGCGGCCCCCTTGCGGGTGGCGGAGGGCGGGGACCGCCCCCGGCCTCCCGGGCCACCCGCAAGCCGCCTCGGGATGGGGGGGTGGGAGGTGCGGGGGGCGCGGCGTTGCCTGGGCCCCCTGCCGGGTGCCTCCGCGGCGGGCGGCGCGCGGGATCGCGCCGTTCCCCGCCTTTCGGGGCACCGGGTCCCCCAAGGGGGACTCTGCGGTCTTCCCCGGCATAGCGCGGTCCGACGGGGCGCCACGCCGTCTGGGCGTGCCCTGTGGATCCCGGGAGGCGCCCTTCAGTGATGGTGGGGCCGGGGCTCCCATCCGGGAGCCGGGTTCCCAGAGGATGCCACCGGACGTCGCCTCGCACGCCCCGCCCCTCCCGCCCCTCCCAGACACCTTCTCCAGGCGCACCAAACGCGCCCGGGCCGCCTGCTCCTGGGACAGCCCACGGGGGTCTCTGCCAAGGGCGGGAGACGGCTGGGGCTGGGAGGCTTGGGGCCGGCGGCGTCGTGGGCAGCGGAGCGGCCGCGTTGCGCTGGGCGGGCGGCGGGGCCCGGGGCCCCGCCCCGGGGGCCGTGGAAACATCTGGCGGGCAGGACAGGCCGGGGCGGCTTGGAGCGCGCAGCGGGTCCCTGGCGCGGGCGTGCTGGGGCTCGGCGGTCCGCCCGGCACGGGGCGGCCGAGAAAGGAAAGAGAGCAAGGAAGGAAAAGGAGAGAGAGGGCCAAAGAAAAAGCCTATGGCACCCGGTATTCCCAGGCGGTCTCCCATCCAAGTACTAACCAGGCCCGACCCTGCTTAGCTTCCGAGATCAGACGAGATCGGGCGCGTTCAGGGTGGTATGGCCGTAGACGCTGGAGGCGGCCTCCCGGCGCCCCAAGAGCCCGCGCCTGCTCCCCTCCGCGGCCCCCGGGCCCCCGCACGCCCCGGCTGCGCCCGCGCCGCCTGCCGCGCGCCGCCCCGGGCCCCCGGAGACCGCTGCCGTGCGGGGCCCTGCCGGGGCGGCGCGCGCTTCCCTTCCCGAGCCCAGGGACGGTGCGGGGGGGGGGCGGGGGGGTAGGGGAACCACAGCGCTTTTGCGGGAGGGACGCCCTGGGGGGCGCCCAAGGGGGTGCCCTCCCCACCCGCTCCGGACGCGGCCCCCTTGCGGGTGGCGGAGGGCGGGGACCGCCCCCGGCCTCCCGGACCCCCCGCAAGCCGCCTCGGGATGGGGGGGGTGGGGGGTGGGGGGGGCGCGGCGTTGCCTGGGCCCCCGGCCGGGTGCCTCCCCTGTAGGCGGCTTGCGGGATCGCGCCGTTCCCCGCCTTTCGGGGCACCGGGTCCCCCAAGGGGGACTCTGCGGTCTTCCCCGGCATAGCGCCGTCCGACGGGGCGCCACGCCGTCTCGGCGTGCCCTGTGGATCCCGGGAGGCGCCCTTCAGTGATGGTGGGGCCGGGGCTCCCATCCGGGAGCCGGGTTCCCAGAGGATGCCACCGGACTTCGCCTCGCACGCCCCGCCCCTCCCAGACTCCTTCTCCAGGCGCACGAAACGCGCCGGGGCCGCCTGCTCCTGGGACAGCCCACGGGGGTCTCTGGCAAGGGCGGGAGACGGCCGGGGCTGGGAGGCTTGGGGCCGGCGGCGTCGGGGCGCTTGCGGCGGGGGGAGGGGAGCGGTCGCCTTCCGCTCGGCGGGCGGCGGGTCCCGGGGCCCCGCCCCGGGGGCCGTGGAAACATCTGGCGGGCAGGACAGGCCGGGGCGGCCTGGAGCGCGCAGCGGGCCCCGGGCGCGGGCGCGCTGGGGCTCGGCGGGCCGCCAGGCTCGGGGCGGCCGAGAAAGGAAAGAGAGCAAGGAAGGAAAAGGAGAGAGAGGGCCAAAGAAAAAGCCTACGGCACCCGGTATTCCCGGGCGGTCTCCCATCCAAGTACTAACCAGGCCCGACCCTGCTTAGCTTCCGAGATCAGACGAGATCGGGCGCGTTCAGGGTGGTATGGCCGTAGACGCTGGAGGCGGCCTCCCGGCGCCCCAAGAGCCCGCGCCTCCTCCGCCTCCGCGGCCCCCGGGCCCCCGCACGCCCCGGCTGCGCCCGCGCCGCCTGCCGCGCGCCTCCCGGGGACCCCGGAGACCCCCGCGGTTCGGGGCCCTGCCGGGGCGGCGCGCGCTTCCCTTCCCGAGCCCAGGGACGGTGCGGGGGGCGGGGGGGGGGACGACGACGACGACAGCGCTTTTGCGGGAGGGACGCCCTGGGGGGCGCCCAAGGGGGTGCCCTCCCCACCCGCTCCGGACGCGGCCCCCTTGCGGGTGGCGGAGGGCGGGGACCGCCCCCGGCCTCCCCGGCCACCCGCAAGCCGCCGGGGGGATGGGGTGGGGGTTGCGCGGCGTTGCCTGGGCCCCCTGCCGGGTGCCTCCGCGGCGGGCGGCGCGCGGGATCACGCCGTTCCCCGCCTTTCGGGGCACCGGGTCCCCCAAGGGGGACTCTGCGGTCTTCCCCGGCATAGCGCGGTCCGACGGGGCGCCACGCCGTCTGGGCGTGCCCTGTGGATCCCGGGAGGCGCCCTTCAGTGATGGTGGGGCCGGGGCTCCCATCCGGGAGCCGGGTTCCCAGAGGATGCCACCGGACGTCGCCTCGCACGCCCCGCCCCTCCCAGACGCCTTCTCCAGGCGCACGAAACGCGCCGGGGGCCGCCTGCTCCTGGGACAGCCCACGGGGGTCTCTGGCAAGGGCGGGAGACGGCCGGGGCTGGGAGGCTTGGGGCCGGCGGCGTCGGGGCGCTTGCGGCGGGGGGAGGGGAGCGGTCGCCTTCGGCTCGGCGGGCGGCGGGTCCCGGGGCCCTTCCCCGGGGGCCGTGGAAACATCTGGCGGGCAGGACAGGCCGGGGCGGCCTGGAGCGCGCAGCGGGTCCCGGGCGCGGGCGCGCTGGCGCTCGGCGGGCCGCCCGGCACGGGGCGGCCGAGAAAGGAAAGAGAGCAAGGAAGGAAAAGGAGAGAGAGGGCCAAAGAAAAAGCCTAAGGCACCCGGTATTCCCAGGCGGTCTCCCATCCAAGTACTAACCAGGCCCGACCCTGCTTAGCTTCCGAGATCAGACGAGATCGGGCGCGTTCAGGGTGGTATGGCCGTAGACGCTGGAGGCGGCCTCCCGGCGCCCCAAGAGCCCGCGCCTCCTCCGCCTCCGCGGCCCCCGGGCCCCCGCACGCCCCGGCTGCGCCCGCGCCGCCTGCCGCGCGCCTCCCCGGGACCCCGGAGACCCCCGCGGTGCGGGGCCCTGCCGGGGCGGCGCGCGCTTCCCTTCCCGAGCCCAGGGACGGTGCGGGGGGCGGGGGGGGGGGGGGGGGACGACGACGACGACAGCGCTTTTGCGGGAGGGACGCCCTGGGGAGCGCCCAAGGGGGTGCCCTCCCCACCCGCTCCGGACGCGGCCCCCTTGCGGGTGGCGGAGGGCGGGGACCGCCCCCGGCCTCCCGGGCCACCCGCAAGCCGCCTCGGGATGGGGGGGTGGGAGGTGCGGGGGGCGCGGCGTTGCCTGGGCCCCCTGCCGGGTGCCTCCCCTGTGGGCGGCTTGCGGGATCGCGCCGTTCCCCGCCTTTCGGGGCACCGGGTCCCCCAAGGGGGACTCTGCGGTCTTCCCCGGCATAGCGCGGTCCGACGGGGCGCCACGCCGTCTCGGCGTGCCCTGTGGATCCCGGGAGGCGCCCTTCAGTGATGGTGGGGCCGGGGCTCCCATCCGGGAGCCGGGTTCCCAGAGGATGCCACCGGACGTCGCCTCGCACGCCCCGCCCCTCCCGCCCCTCCCAGACACCTTCTCCAGGCGCACCAAACGCGCCCGGGCCGCCTGCTCCTGGGACAGCCCACGGGGGTCTCTGCCAAGGGCGGGAGACGGCTGGGGCTGGGAGGCTTGGGGCCGGCGGCGTCGTGGGTAGCGGAGCGGCCGCGTTGCGCTGGGCGGGCGGCGGGGCCCGGGGCCCCGCCCCGGGGGCCGTGGAAACATCTGGCGGGCAGGACAGGCCGGGGCGGCTTGGAGCGCGCAGCGGGTCCCGGGCGCGGGCGTGCTGGGGCTCGGCGGTCCGCCCGGCAGGGGGCGGCCGAGAAAGGAAAGAGAGCAAGGAAGGAAAAGGAGAGAGAGGGCCAAAGAAAAAGCCTACGGCACCCGGTATTCCCAGGCGGTCTCCCATCCAAGTACTAACCAGGCCCGACCCTGCTTAGCTTCCGAGATCAGACGAGATCGGGCGCGTTCAGGGTGGTATGGCCGTAGACGCTGGAGGCGGCCTCCCGGCGCCCCAAGAGCCTGCGCCTGCTCCCCTCCGCGGTCCCCGGGCCCCCGCACGCCCCGGCTGCGCCCGCGCCGCCTGCCGCGCGCCTCCCCGGGCCCCCGGAGACCGCTGAGGTGCGGGGCCCTGCCGGGGCGGCGCGCGCTTCCCTTCCCGAGCCCAGGGACGGTGCGGGGGGGGGGGCGGGGGGGTAGGGGAACCACAGCGCTTTTGCGGGAGGGACGCCCTCGGGGGCGCCCAAGGGGGTGCCCTCCCCACCCGCTCCGGACGCGGCCCCCTTGCGGGTGGCGGAGGGCGGGGACCGCCCCCGGCCTCCCGGGCCCCCCGCAAGCCGCCTCGGGATGGGGGGGGTGTGGGGTGGGGGGGGGCGCGGCGTTGCCTGGTCCCCCGGCCGGGTGCCTCCCCTGTAGGCGGCTTGCGGGATCGCGCCGTTCCCCGCCTTTCGGGGCACCGGGTCCCCCAAGGGGGACTCTGCGGTCTTCCCCGGCATAGCGCCGTCCGACGGGGCGCCACGCCGTCTGGGCGTGCCCTGTGGATCCCGGGAGGCGCCCTTCAGTGATGGTGGGGCCGGGGCTCCCATCCGGGAGCCGGGTTCCCAGAGGATGCCACCGGACGTCGCCTCGCACGCCCCGCCCCTCCCAGACTCCTTCTCCAGGCGCACGAAACGCGCCGGGGCCGCCTGCTCCTGGGACAGCCCACGGGGGTCTCTGGCAAGGGCGGGAGACGGCCGGGGCTGGGAGGCTTGGGGCCGGCGGCGTCGGGGCGCTTGCGGCGGGGGGAGGGGAGCGGTCGCCTTCCGCTCGGCGGGCGGCGGGTCCCGGGGCCCCGCCCCGGGGGCCGTGGAAACATCTGGCGGGCAGGACAGGCCGGGGCGGCCTGGAGCGCGCAGCGGGCCCCGGGCGCGGGCGCGCTGGGGCTCGGCGGGCCGCCCGGCACGGGGCGGCCGAGAAAGGAAAGAGAGCAAGGAAGGAAAAGGAGAGAGAGGGCCAAAGAAAAAGCCTACGGCACCCGGTATTCCCAGGCGGTCTCCCATCCAAGTACTAACCAGGCCCGACCCTGCTTAGCTTCCGAGATCAGACGAGATCGGGCGCGTTCAGGGTGGTATGGCCGTAGACGCTGGAGGCGGCCTCCCGGCGCCCCAAGAGCCCGCGCCTCCTCCGCCTCCGCGGCCCCCGGGCCCCCGCACGCCCCGGCTGCGCCCGCGCCGCCTGCCGCGCGCCTCCCCGGGCCCCCGGAGACCGCTGCGGTGCGGGGCCCTGCCGGGGCGGCGCGCGCTTCCCTTCCCGAGCCCAGGGACGGTGCGGGGGGGGGGGCGGGGGGGTAGGGGAACCACAGCGCTTTTGCGGGAGGGACGCCCTGGGGGGCGCCCAAGGGGGTGCCCTCCCCACCCGCTCCGGACGCGGCCCCCTTGCGGGTGGCGGAGGGCGGGGACCGCCCCCGGCCTCCCGGGCCCCCCGCAAGCCGCCTCGGGATGGGGGGGGTGGGGGGTGGGGGGGGCGCGGCGTTGCCTGGGCCCCCGGCCGGGTGCCTCCCCTGTAGGCGGCTTGCGGGATCGCGCCGTTCCCCGCCTTTCGGGGCACCGGGTCCCCCAAGGGGGACTCTGCGGTCTTCCCCGGCATAGCGCCGTCCGACGGGGCGCCACGCCGTCTGGGCGTGCCCTGTGGATCCCGGGAGGCGCCCTTCAGTGATGGTGGGGCCGGGGCTCCCATCCGGGAGCCGGGTTCCCAGAGGATGCCACCGGACGTCGCCTCGCACGCCCCGCCCCTCCCAGACGCCTTCTCCAGTCGCACGAAACGCGCCCGGGCCGCCTGCTCCTGGGACAGCCCACGGGGGTCTCTGCCAAGGGCGGGAGACGGCTGGGGCTGGGAGGCTTGGGGCCGGCGGCGTCGTGGGCAGCGGAGCGGCCGCGTTGCGCTGGGCGGGCGGCGGGGCCCGGGGCCCCGCCCCGGGGGCCGTGGAAACATCTGGCGGGCAGGACAGGCCGGGGCGGCTTGGAGCGCGCAGCGGGCCCCGGGCGCGGGCGTGCTGGGGCTCGGCGGGCCGCCCGGCACCGGGCGGCCGAGAAAGGAAAGAGAGCAAGGAAGGAAAAGGAGAGAGAGGGCCAAAGAAAAAGCCTACGGCACCCGGTATTCCCAGGCGGTCTCCCATCCAAGTACTAACCAGGCCCGACCCTGCTTAGCTTCCGAGATCAGACGAGATCGGGCGCGTTCAGGGTGGTATGGCCGTAGACGCTGGAGGCGGCCTCCCGGCGCCCCAAGAGCCTGCGCCTGCTCCCCTCCGCGGTCCCCGGGCCCCCGCACGCCCCGGCTGCGCCCGCGCCGCCTGCCGCGCGCCTCCCCGGGCCCCCGGAGACCGCTGAGGTGCGGGGCCCTGCCGGGGCGGCGCGCGCTTCCCTTCCCGAGCCCAGGGACGGTGCGGGGGGGGGGGCGGGGGGGTAGGGGAACCCCAGCGCTTTTGCGGGAGGGACGCCCTGGGGGGCGCCCAAGGGGGTGCCCTCCCCACCCGCTCCGGACGCGGCCCCCTTGCGGGTGGCGGAGGGCGGGGACCGCCCCCGGCCTCCCGGGCCACCCGCAAGCCGCCTCGGGATGGGGGGGTGGGAGTTGCGGGGGGCGCGGAGTTGCCTGGGCCCCCTGCCGGGTGCCTCCCCTGTGGGCGGCTTGCGGGATCGCGCCGTTCCCCGCCTTTCGGGGCACCGGGTCCCCCAAGGGGGACTCTGCGGTCTTCCCCGGCATAGCGCGGTCCGACGGGGCGCCACGCCGTCTCGGCGTGCCCTGTGGATCCCGGGAGGCGCCCTTCAGTGATGGTGGGGCCGGGGCTCCCATCCGGGAGCCGGGTTCCCAGAGGATGCCACCGGACGTCGCCTCGCACGCCCCGCCCCTCCCAGACTCCTTCTCCAGGCGCACGAAACGCGCCGGGGCCGCCTGCTCCTGGGACAGCCCACGGGGGTCTCTGGCAAGGGCGGGAGACGGCCGGGGCTGGGAGGCTTGGGGCCGGCGGCGTCGGGGCGCTTGCGGCGGGGGGAGGGGAGCGGTCGCCTTCCGCTCGGCGGGCGGCGGGTCCCGGGGCCCCGCCCCGGGGGCCGTGGAATCATCTGGCGGGCAGGACAGGCCGGGGCGGCCTGGAGCGCGCAGCGGGCCCCGGGCGCGGGCGCGCTGGGGCTCGGCGGGCCGCCCGGCACGGGGCGGCCGAGAAAGGAAAGAGAGCAAGGAAGGAAAAGGAGAGAGAGGGCCAAAGAAAAAGCCTACGGCACCCGGTATTCCCAGGCGGTCTCCCATCCAAGTACTAACCAGGCCCGACCCTGCTTAGCTTCCGAGATCAGACGAGATCGGGCGCGTTCAGGGTGGTATGGCCGTAGACGCTGGAGGCGGCCTCCCGGCGCCCCAAGAGCCTGCGCCTGCTCCCCTCCGCGGTCCCCGGGCCCCCGCACGCCCCGGCTGCGCCCGCGCCGCCTGTCGCGCGCCTCCCCGGGCCCCCGGAGACCGCTGCGGTGCGGGGCCCTGCCGGGGCGGCGCGCGCTTCCCTTCCCGAGCCCAGGGACGGTGCGGGGGGGGGGGCGGGGGGGTAGGGGAACCACAGCGCTTTTGCGGGAGGGACGCCCTGGGGGGCGCCCAAGGGGGTGCCCTCCCCACCCGCTCCGGACGCGGCCCCCTTGCGGGTGGCGGAGGGCGGGGACCGCCCCCGGCCTCCCGGGCCACCCGCAAGCCGCCTCGGGATGGGGGGGGGGGGGGGGGGGCGCGGCGTTGCCTGGGCCCCCGGCCGGGTGCCTCCCCTGTAGGCGGCTTGCGGGATCGCGCCGTTCCCCGCCTTTCGGGGCACCGGGTCCCCCAAGGGGGACTCTGCGGTCTTCCCCGGCATAGCGATGTCCGACGGGGCGCCATGCCGTCTGGGCGTGCCCTGTGGATCCCGGGAGGCGCCCTTCAGTGATGGTGGGGCCGGGGCTCCCATCCGGGAGCCGGGTTCCCAGAGGATGCCACCGGACGTCGCCTCGCACGCCCCGCCCCTCCCAGACGCCTTCTCCAGGCGCAGGAAACGCGCCGGGGCCGCCTGCTCCTGGGACAGCCCACGGGGGTCTCTGGCAAGGGCGGGAGACGGCCGGGGCTGGGAGGCTTGGGGCCGGCGGCGTCGGGGCGCTTGCGGCGGGGGGAGGGGAGCGGTCGCCTTCGGCTCGGCGGGCGGCGGGTCCCGGGGCCCCGCCCCGGGGGCCGTGGAAACATCTGGCGGGCAGGACAGGCCGGGGCGGCCTGAGCGCGCAGCGGGTCCCGGGCGCGGGCGCGCTGGCGCTCGGCGGGCCGCCCGGCACGGGGCGGCCGAGAAAGGAAAGAGAGCAAGGAAGGAAAAGGAGAGAGAGGGCCAAAGAAAAAGCCTAAGGCACCCGGTATTCCCAGGCGGTCTCCCATCCAAGTAATAACCAGGCCCGACCCTGCTTAGCTTCCGAGATCAGACGAGATCGGGCGCGTTCAGGGTGGTATGGCCGTAGACGCTGGAGGCGGCCTCCCGGCGCCCCAAGAGCCCGCGCCTCCTCCGCCTCCGCGGCCCCCGGGCCCCCGCACGCCCCGGCTGCGCCCGCGCCGCCTGCCGCGCGCCTCCCCGGGACCCCGGAGACCCCCGCGGTGCGGGGCCCTGCCGGGGCGGCGCGCGCTTCCCTTCCCGAGCCCAGGGACGGTGCGGGGGGCGGGGGGGGGGACGACGACGACGACAGCGCTTTTGCGGGAGGGACGCCCTGGGGGGCGCCCAAGGGGGTGCCCTCCCCACCCGCTCCGGACGCGGCCCCCTTGCGGGTGGCGGAGGGCGGGGACCGCCCCCGGCCTCCCGGGCCACCCGCAAGCCGCCTCGGGATGGGGGGGTGGGAGTTGCGGGGGGCGCGGAGTTGCCTGGGCCCCCTGCCGGGTGCCTCCCCTGTGGGCGGCTTGCGGGATCGCGCCGTTGACCGCCTTTCGGGGCACCGGGTCCCCCAAGGGGGACTCTGCGGTCTTCCCCGGCATAGCGCGGTCCGACGGGGCGCCACGCCGTCTCGGCGTGCCCTGTGGATCCCGGGAGGCGCCCTTCAGTGATGGTGGGGCCGGGGCTCCCATCCGGGAGCCGGGTTCCCAGAGGATGCCACCGGACGTCGCCTCGCACGCCCCGCCCCTCCCAGACGCCTTCTCCAGGCGCACGAAACGCGCCGGGGCCGCCTGCTCCTGGGACAGCCCACGGGGGTCTCTGGCAAGGGCGGGAGACGGCCGGGGCTGGGAGGCTTGGGGCCGGCGGCGTCGGGGCGCTTGCGGCGGGGGGAGGGGAGCGGTCGCCTTCCGCTCGGCGGGCGGCGGGTCCCGGGGCCCCGCCCCGGGGGCCGTGGAAACATCTGGCGGGCAGGACAGGCCGGGGCGGCCTGGAGCGCGCAGCGGGCCCCGGGCGCGGGCGCGCTGGCGCTCGGCGGGCCGCCCGGCACGGGGCGGCCGAGAAAGGAAAGAGAGCAAGGAAGGAAAAGGAGAGAGAGGGCCAAAGAAAAAGCCTACGGCACCCGGTATTCCCAGGCGGTCTCCCATCCAAGTACTAACCAGGCCCGACCCTGCTTAGCTTCCGAGATCAGACGAGATCGGGCGCGTTCAGGGTGGTATGGCCGTAGACGCTGGAGGCGGCCTCCCGGCGCCCCAAGAGCCCGCGCCTCCTCCGCCTCCGCGGCCCCCGGGCCCCCGCACGCCCCGGCTGCGCCCGCGCCGCCTGCCGCGCGCCTCCCCGGGACCCCGGAGACCCCCGCGGTGCGGGGCCCTGCCGGGGCGGCGCGCGCTTCCCTTCCCGAGCCCAGGGACGGTGCGGGGGGCGGGGGGGGGGGGACGACGACGACGACAGCGCTTTTGCGGGAGGGACGCCCTGGGGGGCGCCCTAGGGGGTGCCCTCCCCACCGGCTCCGGACACGGCCCCCTTGCGGGTGGCGGAGGGCGGGGACCGCCCCCGGCCTCCCGGGCCACCCGCAAGCCGCCGGGGGGATGGGGTGGGGGTTGCGCGGCGTTGCCTGGGCCCCCTGCCGGGTGCCTCCGCGGCGGGCGGCGCGCGGGATCACGCCGTTCCCCGCCTTTCGGGGCACCGGGTCCCCCAAGGGGGACTCTGCGGTCTTCCCCGGCATAGCGCGGTCCGACGGGGCGCCACGCCGTCTGGGCGTGCCCTGTGGATCCCGGGAGGCGCCCTTCAGTGATGGTGGGGCCGGGGCTCCCATCCGGGAGCCGGGTTCCCAGAGGATGCCACCGGACGTCGCCTCGCACGCCCCGCCCCTCCCAGACGCCTTCTCCAGGCGCACGAAACGCGCCGGGGGCCGCCTGCTCCTGGGACAGCCCACGGGGGTCTCTGGCAAGGGCGAGAGACGGCCGGGGCTGGGAGGCTTGGGGCCGGCGGCGTCGGGGCGCTTGCGGCGGTGGGAGGGGAGCGGTCGCCTTCGGCTCGGCGGGCGGCGGGTCCCGGGGCCCTGCCCCGGGGGCCGTGGAAACATCTGGCGGGCAGGACAGGCCGGGGCGGCCTGAGCGCGCAGCGGGTCCCGGGCGCGGGCGCGCTGGCGCTCGGCGGGCCGCCCGGCACGGGGCGGCCGAGAAAGGAAAGAGAGCAAGGAAGGAAAAGGAGAGAGAGGGCCAAAGAAAAAGCCTACGGCACCCGGTATTCCCAGGCGGTCTCCCATCCAAGTACTAACCAGGCCCGACCCTGCTTAGCTTCCGAGATCAGACGAGATCGGGCGCGTTCAGGGTGGTATGGCCGTAGACGCTGGAGGCGGCCTCCCGGCGCCCCAAGAGCCCGCGCCTCCTCCGCCTCCGCGGCCCCCGGGCCCCCGCACGCCCCGGCTGCGCCCGCGCCGCCTGCCGCGCGCCTCCCCGGGACCCCGGAGACCCCCGCGGTGCGGGGCCCTGCCGGGGCGGCGCGCGCTTCCCTTCCCGAGCCCAGGGACGGTGCGGGGGGGGGGGCGGGGGGGTAGGGGAACCACAGCGCTTTTGCGGGAGGGACGCCCTGGGGGGCGCCCAAGGGGGTGCCCTCCCCACCCGCTCCGGACGCGGCCCCCTTGCGGGTGGCGGAGGGCGGGGACCGCCCCCGGCCTCCCGGGCCACCCGCAAGCCGCCTCGGGATGGGGGGGTGGGAGTTGCGGGGGGCGCGGAGTTGCCTGGGCCCCCTGCCGGGTGCCTCCCCTGTGGGCGGCTTGCGGGATCGCGCCGTTCCCCGCCTTTCGGGGCACCGGGTCCCCCAAGGGGGACTCTGCGGTCTTCCCCGGCATAGCGCGGTCCGACGGGGCGCCACGCCGTCTCGGCGTGCCCTGTGGATCCCGGGAGGCGCCCTTCAGTGATGGTGGGGCCGGGGCTCCCATCCGGGAGCCGGGTTCCCAGAGGATGCCACCGGACGTCGCCTCGCACGCCCCGCCCCTCCCAGACTCCTTCTCCAGGCGCACGAAACGCGCCGGGGCCGCCTGCTCCTGGGACAGCCCACGGGGGTCTCTGGCAAGGGCGGGAGACGGCCGGGGCTGGGAGGCTTGGGGCCGGCGGCGTCGGGGCGCTTGCGGCGGGGGGAGGGGAGCGGTCGCCTTCCGCTCGGCGGGCGGCGGGTCCCGGGGCCCCGCCCCGGGGGCCGTGGAATCATCTGGCGGGCAGGACAGGCCGGGGCGGCCTGGAGCGCGCAGCGGGCCCCGGGCGCGGGCGCGCTGGGGCTCGGCGGGCCGCCCGGCACGGGGCGGCCGAGAAAGGAAAGAGAGCAAGGAAGGAAAAGGAGAGAGAGGGCCAAAGAAAAAGCCTACGGCACCCGGTATTCCCAGGCGGTCTCCCATCCAAGTACTAACCAGGCCCGACCCTGCTTAGCTTCCGAGATCAGACGAGATCGGGCGCGTTCAGGGTGGTATGGCCGTAGACGCTGGAGGCGGCCTCCCGGCGCCCCAAGAGCCTGCGCCTGCTCCCCTCCGCGGTCCCCGGGCCCCCGCACGCCCCGGCTGCGCCCGCGCCGCCTGCCGCGCGCCTCCCCGGGCCCCCGGAGACCGCTGCGGTGCGGGGCCCTGCCGGGGCGGCGCGCGCTTCCCTTCCCGAGCCCAGGGACGGTGCGGGGGGGGGGGCGGGGGGGTAGGGGAACCACAGCGCTTTTGCGGGAGGGACGCCCTGGGGGGCGCCCAAGGGGGTGCCCTCCCCACCCGCTCCGGACGCGGCCCCCTTGCGGGTGGCGGAGGGCGGGGACCGCCCCCGGCCTCCCGGGCCCCCCGCAAGCCGCCTCGGGATGGGGGGGGGTGGGGGGTGGGGGGGGCGCGGCGTTGCCTGGGCCCCCGGCCGGGTGCCTCCCCTGTAGGCGGCTTGCGGGATCGCGCCGTTCCCCGCCTTTCGGGGCACCGGGTCCCCCAAGGGGGACTCTGCGGTCTTCCCCGGCATAGCGCCGTCCGACGGGGCGCCACGCCGTCTGGGCGTGCCCTGTGGATCCCGGGAGGCGCCCTTCAGTGATGGTGGGGCCGGGGCTCCCATCCGGGAGCCGGGTTCCCAGAGGATGCCACCGGACGTCGCCTCGCACGCCCCGCCCCTCCCAGACGCCTTCTCCAGGCGCAGGAAACGCGCCGGGGCCGCCTGCTCCTGGGACAGCCCACGGGGGTCTCTGGCAAGGGCGGGAGACGGCCGGGGCTGGGAGGCTTGGGGCCGGCGGCGTCGGGGCGCTTGCGGCGGGGGGAGGGGAGCGGTCGCCTTCGGCTCGGCGGGCGGCGGGTCCCGGGGCCCCGCCCCGGGGGCCGTGGAAACATCTGGCGGGCAGGACAGGCCGGGGCGGCCTGAGCGCGCAGCGGGTCCCGGGCGCGGGCGCGCTGGCGCTCGGCGGGCCGCCCGGCACGGGGCGGCCGAGAAAGGAAAGAGAGCAAGGAAGGAAAAGGAGAGAGAGGGCCAAAGAAAAAGCCTAAGGCACCCGGTATTCCCAGGCGGTCTCCCATCCAAGTAATAACCAGGCCCGACCCTGCTTAGCTTCCGAGATCAGACGAGATCGGGCGCGTTCAGGGTGGTATGGCCGTAGACGCTGGAGGCGGCCTCCCGGCGCCCCAAGAGCCCGCGCCTCCTCCGCCTCCGCGGCCCCCGGGCCCCCGCACGCCCCGGCTGCGCCCGCGCCGCCTGCCGCGCGCCTCCCCGGGACCCCGGAGACCCCCGCGGTGCGGGGCCCTGCCGGGGCGGCGCGCGCTTCCCTTCCCGAGCCCAGGGACGGTGCGGGGGGCGGGGGGGGGGACGACGACGACGACAGCGCTTTTGCGGGAGGGACGCCCTGGGGGGCGCCCAAGGGGGTGCCCTCCCCACCCGCTCCGGACGCGGCCCCCTTGCGGGTGGCGGAGGGCGGGGACCGCCCCCGGCCTCCCGGGCCACCCGGAAGCCGCCTCGGGATGGGGGGGTGGGAGTTGCGGGGGGCGCGGAGTTGCCTGGGCCCCCTGCCGGGTGCCTCCCCTGTGGGCGGCTTGCGGGATCGCGCCGTTCCCCGCCTTTCGGGGCACCGGGTCCCCCAAGGGGGACTCTGCGGTCTTCCCCGGCATAGCGCGGTCCGACGGGGCGCCACGCCGTCTCGGCGTGCCCTGTGGATCCCGGGAGGCGCCCTTCAGTGATGGTGGGGCCGGGGCTCCCATCCGGGAGCCGGGTTCCCAGAGGATGCCACCGGACGTCGCCTCGCACGCCCCCCCCCCCCGCCCCTCCCACACACCTTCTCCAGGCGCACCAAACGCGCCCGGGCCGCCTGCTCCTGGGACAGCCCACGGGGGTCTCTGCCAAGGGCGGGAGACGGCTGGGGCTGGGAGGCTTGGGGCCGGCGGCGTCGTGGGCAGCGGAGCGGCCGCGTTGCGCTGGGCGGGCGGCGGGGCCCGGGGCCCCGCCCCGGGGGCCGTGGAAACATCTGGCGGGCAGGACAGGCCGGGGCGGCTTGGATCGCGCAGCGGGTCCCTGGCGCGGGCGTGCTGGGGCTCGGCGGGCCGCCCGGCACGGGGCGGCCGAGAAAGGAAAGAGAGCAAGGAAGGAAAAGGAGAGAGAGGGCCAAAGAAAAAGCCTATGGCACCCGGTATTCCCAGGCGGTCTCCCATCCAAGTACTAACCAGGCCCGACCCTGCTTAGCTTCCGAGATCAGACGAGATCGGGCGCGTTCAGGGTGGTATGGCCGTAGACGCTGGAGGCGGCCTCCTGGCGCCCCAAGAGCCTGCGCCTGCTCCCCTCCGCGGTCCCCGGGCCCCCGCACGCCCCGGCTGCGCCCGTGCCGCCTGCCGCGCGCCTCCCCGGGCCCCCGGAGACCGCTGCGGTGCGGGGCCCTGCCGGGGCGGCGCGCGCTTCCCTTCCCGAGCCCAGGGACGGTGCGGGGGGGGGGGGCGGGGGGGGTAGGGGAACCACAGCGCTTTTGCGGGAGGGACGCCCTGGGGGGCGCCCAAGGGGGTGCCCTCCCCACCCGCTCCGGACGCGGCCCCCTTGCGGGTGGCGGAGGGCGGGGACCGCCCCCGGCCTCCCGGGCCACCCGCAAGCCGCCTCGGGATGGGGGGGGTGGGGGGTGGGGGGGGCGCGGCGTTGCCTGGGCCCCCGGCCGGGTGCCTCCCCTGTAGGCGGCTTGCGGGATCGCGCCGTTCCCCGCCTTTCGGGGCACCGGGTCCCCCAAGGGGGACTCTGCGGTCTTCCCCGGCATAGCGCGGTCCGACGGGGCGCCACGCCGTCTGGGCGTGCCCTGTGGATCCCGGGAGGCGCCCTTCAGTGATGGTGGGGCCGGGGCTCCCATCCGGGAGCCGGGTTCCCAGAGGATGCCACCGGACGTCGCCTCGCACGCCCCGCCCCTCCCAGACGCCTTCTCCAGGCGCACGAAACGCGCCGGGGCCGCCTGCTCCTGGGACAGCCCACGGGGGTCTCTGGCAAGGGCGGGAGACGGCCGGGGCTGGGAGGCTTGGGGCCGGCGGCGTCGGGGCGCTTGCGGCGGGGGGAGGGGAGCGGTCGCCTTCCGCTCGGCGGGCGGCGGGTCCCGGGGCCCCGCCCCGGGGGCCGTGGAAACATCTGGCGGGCAGGACAGGCCGGGGCGGCCTGGAGCGCGCAGCGGGCCCCGGGCGCGGGCGCGCTGGCGCTCGGCGGGCCGCCCGGCACGGGGCGGCCGAGAAAGGAAAGAGAGCAAGGAAGGAAAAGGAGAGAGAGGGCCAAAGAAAAAGCCTACGGCACCCGGTATTCCCAGGCGGTCTCCCATCCAAGTACTAACCAGGCCCGACCCTGCTTAGCTTCCGAGATCAGACGAGATCGGGCGCGTTCAGGGTGGTATGGCCGTAGACGCTGGAGGCGGCCTCCCGGCGCCCCAAGAGCCCGCGCCTCCTCCGCCTCCGCGGCCCCCGGGCCCCCGCACGCCCCGGCTGCGCCCGCGCCGCCTGCCGCGCGCCTCCCCGGGACCCCGGAGACCCCCGCGGTGCGGGGCCCTGCCGGGGCGGCGCGCGCTTCCCTTCCCGAGCCCAGGGACGGTGCGGGGGGCGGGGGGGGGGGGACGACGACGACGACAGCGCTTTTGCGGGAGGGACGCCCTGGGGGGCGCCCTAGGGGGTGCCCTCCCCACCGGCTCCGGACACGGCCCCCTTGCGGGTGGCGGAGGGCGGGGACCGCCCCCGGCCTCCCGGGCCACCCGCAAGCCGCCGGGGGGATGGGGTGGGGGTTGCGCGGCGTTGCCTGGGCCCCCTGCCGGGTGCCTCCGCGGCGGGCGGCGCGCGGGATCACGCCGTTCCCCGCCTTTCGGGGCACCGGGTCCCCCAAGGGGGACTCTGCGGTTTTCCTCGGCATAGCGCGGTCCGACGGGGCGCCACGCCGTCTGGGCGTGCCCTGTGGATCCCGGGAGGCGCCCTTCAGTGATGGTGGGGCCGGGGCTCCCATCCGGGAGCCGGGTTCCCAGAGGATGCCACCGGACGTCGCCTCGCACGCCCCGCCCCTCCCAGACGCCTTCTCCAGGCGCACGAAACGCGCCGGGGGCCGCCTGCTCCTGGGACAGCCCACGGGGGTCTCTGGCAAGGGCGGGAGACGGCCGGGGCTGGGAGGCTTGGGGCCGGCGGCGTCGGGGCGCTTGCGGCGGGGGGAGGGGAGCGGTCGCCTTCGGCTCGGCGGGCGGCGGGTCCCGGGGCCCTGCCCCGGGGACCGTGGAAACATCTGGCGGGCAGGACAGGCCGGGGCGGCCTGAGCGCGCAGCGGGCCCCGGGCGCGGGCGCGCTGGCGCTCGGCGGGCCGCCCGGCACGGGGCGGCCGAGAAAGGAAAGAGAGCAAGGAAGGAAAAGGAGAGAGAGGGCCAAAGAAAAAGCCTACAGCACCCGGTATTCCCAGGCGGTCTCCCATCCAAGTACTAACCAGGCCCGACCCTGCTTAGCTTCCGAGATCAGACGAGATCGGGCGCGTTCAGGGTGGTATGGCCGTAGACGCTGGAGGCGGCCTCCCGGCGCCCCAAGAGCCCGCGCCTGCTCCCCTCCGCGGCCCCCGGGCCCCCGCACGCCCCGGCTGCGCCCGCGCCGCCTGCCGCGCGCCTCCCCGGGACCCCGGAGACCCCCGCGGTGCGGGGCCCTGCCGGGGCGGCGCGCGCTTCCCTTCCCGAGCCCAGGGACGGTGCGGGGGGCGGGGGGGGGGGGGGACGACGACGACGACAGCGCTTTTGCGGGAGGGACGCCCTGGGGGGCGCCCAAGGGGGTGCCCTCCCCACCCGCTCCGGACGCGGCCCCCTTGCGGGTGGCGGAGGGCGGGGACCGCCCCCGGCCTCCCGGGCCCCCCCCGCAAGCCGCCGGGGGGGTGGGGTGGGGGGTGCGCGGCGTTGCCTGGGCCCCCTGCCGGGTGCCTCCGCGGCGGGCGGCGCGCGGGATCACGCCGTTCCCCGCCTTTCGGGGCACCGGGTCCCCCAAGGGGGACTCTGCGGTCTTCCGGGCATAGGGACTGATTGCTGAATGTAGCGGCCCCGTGGCTGGGATGCAGGTCTCTGGGAGAGCTGTGACTCGCGTGTCCTCATCTACGTTGATCCGCAGTGTGACCGGGTTCAGCCCCCGTGGGATTTTTCACACTGGACACACATATGTCCCTCACACTTGCTCGGGGAATGTCTAATTCAGCTCCACAATGATTGCCTGCGCCCAGGGTGCCGGCGCCCGCCAGCAGATTCGCATGGTCCTGAGGAAGGGGTGAGGATGGAGAAAAGACAGACACAAAAAAGATGGGATCAGGAGGGCTGCAGCTCGTGCCTGCTGCAGCCCCGAGTTTATTTTCCAAGCTCAATTTCTATCAGCGCTTTTTGTTTGCTGAATACCACCTCCCCCGTCATTTTTCCCCTTGCCCCATACAAAGTAATTCCTTCAAGGCCCTATGGATGTTCTTTCAGAGTAAACATCCTGCCTCCTGCAGGAGCTCAGACCTTGGTAACTACCTTTGTCTCGGCTTCTAATAGGAACTTTTTGGGGAGGATTGAGTGGTTGGCTTGGTATGTGGCTTGACTGTCCCTTAATCCTTCAGGCAGGGGCCAGCTTCCTAATAAGCCTATCTAGAATTTATGGCCGCAAGCGAAATTAGTATCGCCTTGGTGCCTCAAGGTCTGGGTCAGGGAGCAGGAGAGCACATCTGCAGCTCACCCATCACTGTCCTGGGGCCACAGCGGCTCCCCACATCTCCCTGGGAGCAGGGGAGCACATCTGCAGCTCACCCATCACTGTCCTGGGGCCACAGCGGCTCCCCACATCTCCCTGGGAGCAGGGGAGCACATGAGCAGCTCACCCAAGCAGCCCCTCTGTGCCTGGGGCCACAGCAGCTCACCCACATCTCCCAGGGAGCAGGGGAGCACATCTGCAGCTCACCCACACAGCTCCTCTGTGCCTGGGGCCACAGCAGCTCACCCACATCTCCCCGGGAGCAGGGGAGCACATCTGCAGCTCACCCATCACTGTCCTGGGGCCACAGCGGCTCCCCACATCTCCCTGGGAGCAGGGGAGCACATGAGCAGCTCACCCAAGCAGCCCCTCTGTGCCTGGGGCCACAGCAGCTCACCCACATCTCCCCGGGAGCAGGGGAGCACATCTGCAGCTCACCCATCACTGTCCTGGGGCCACAGCGGCTCCCCACATCTCCCTGGGAGCAGGGGAGCACATGAGCAGCTCACCCAAGCAGCCCCTCTGTTCCTGGGGCCACAGCAGCTCACCTACATCTCCTAGGGAGCAGGGGGACACATCTGCAGCTCACCCACACAGCTCCTCTGTGCCTGGGGCCACAGCAGCTCACCCACATCTCCCTGGGAGCAGGGGAGCACATCTGCAGCTCACCCATCACTGTCCTGGGGCCACAGCAGCTCACCTACATCTCCCAGGGACCAGGGGGACACATCTGCAGCTCACCCACACAGCTCTTCCGTTCCTGGGGCCACAGCGGCTCCCCACACCCAGGCTGTCGCAAACAAGGCCCTGTCACTCTCCTCAGAGAATGGCAGGATGGGAATTCGTTTTTCGTGCATGATAATGAATATATTTGAAATATATTAGAATTCATTTAGATCCTCACTCCCACCCCTTAGGAAACAGAAACTGCTAAGGCTGTTTTCCCAACAATACTCGAAGTGCCACTGTGGGAGGGGCTGGGGTTGGTGAGGGAGGGCTCTTGGGGATGCTGGTTGGTTCATTGCAGTGTTGAGTGTAACTTGATTTCCCATTGTTTTCCTGTTGAGTCAGGAACTTAGGGGTGGAAGTTGTCTTTTGCTAAATATGAACAGAAATGGTTGTATATACTGCATGGGGGCCAAAATGTTTAGGAGTTTTAAGGACTGAACATGTTTTTCTCAAGTTAGCCTTCCCTTTCCTTACCCCAGCAGTGTTGGGACTCACTGGGAAATTGTCTTTTCTTTATTTTTTTTAATCCTTGCCCAAGGACATGCTTAGAGAAAGCGGGGGGGGGGGGGGGCTGCAGGGACCACATGGGGCCATTGACACGAGATCGCAACGACAATCAGCCACCCTCCGTATATGCCTTGACTGGGGATCTAACCTCGAATCCAGGCACGAACCCCGACTGGGAGTTTAACTGGCAGCCTTTCTGTGCCCAGGACGACTCTCAACTGACTGAGCCGCTCGGGCCGGGCAAGGGAACTTTTATTTTCTTTAAAGCGGAGTCATTCCAGTACGATGAACTGACGTGCTGTGCCCCATTTCAGACTCATTTGGCTACTTTGTAAAAGGGACTGTAATTTCTAACAGGGGAAATGCATCTTGGTCTGAACCTGAGAGATGATTTGCCTGCCGTCTACTGTCAGGACTGGGAAGAAACTTGGATGCTGGCCGTAGAAGTGGGGACAGTGCGAGCGCCCCACGGCTGGCACGTGGAAAACTGGACAAACACCCCGAGAGTGTCTCATTACCAAGAGCAGGACTGGCTGCGTAATTGCGGGGCCCAGTGCAAATGAAATGATGCCTCGTGTAAAAACCATCAAGGATTTCGAGGCGGTCACGGTAAAGCACCGCACCACGCGCAGGCTCTGCTGAGCGTGGGGCCCTGAGCGAGTGACTGCATGGGTCTCATCCCATGAACCCGGCCCTGCGAGAGCCAGTTTCTGTCCTCGTGGGGACAGGGGGCAAGGAGGAGACAAGAGCCCATGCTAAACCTGACCTTCATACAGCCCATGAGCCCAGGGAAGGTGCTCAGTTGGGGTGAAATGAAGTGAAAATGGACCCCATTTATTTTGCTCATCCCACCAGATGGATTAGAAGAGTGGAGCAGGGCCAACAGCATTGGCAGCTGTGTCTTGAAAACATGTTTGGAGACATGTTTTCTCACTCAAGGTGTAAAGATGGCTTTACTGTTTCCCGTCCAGGGTGCTATCGGCTCGGAGAGCTCGCTACTGAGAACTGTGCATTTGATGAGCCCGTCAGCGCCAGGGGAGGGAAGGGAAGATGCAGGGTTCCTGCCTCCTCCACAAAACAAGAAACAAAAGCCTCGATTAGCATTTGCCCAGATGTTGAGACCTCTGGCTGCAGCTGGCTTCTGCCTGGCCCAGCCGCTGGGGTGCCCTTGCTCGTGGCTTGCTGTCCCTTGCTTGCTGTGTCCCTGTCACACACACACAGACGCGGTGGCCGCCAAGGTCCCAACTCCTCTGCCTCAGGCCCCTGCCCACCCCACACTCTCTGTGGAAAATGACCCCTTTGGGGCCGAGGTCCCTGGGAAATGGCTTGTTTTCCTCAGGGAAGAATGTGGAAGAGTCCTGTTGGGCTGCTTGGTTTTGTTTTGCTTTAGTTGTGGTAAAAGAAAGACACATAACATAAAATTTACCATTTCTGAGAGCACAGTTCGGTCGCGTTAGCTGTATTGCTATCGTTGGGCAGCGGATCACTGGCGCTTTTCCACGCTTGTTGGGCTTCCAAGCTCCAGCACCACAACCCGCAGGCACGGGACTCCAGATACCCGAGAAGGAGGCAGGGCATGGAGGCAGGCGCAGGTGGGGGGGGTGTTGGGGCAGGAGGGAGCCGGGGGCAGGGCCATGGGTCAGATGGAGAAAGCTGCTCCCACTGTATCACGTTTCCCTGTTTTCCAGTCTCCTCATCTCTCTTTCCTCTCATTCTGCTGAAATTATTATTAGTTATTTTTAAAAATTGGTAAGTGCCAGTTATGACATTGACATGATGGGCTGGAGAGCGCCTGCCTGGTGTTGGAGAGAGAAATAGCCCGACCATCATCTCGCGTGTGTCCACACCTGGCGCCTACCCCTGCTCTCAGTGTTTCCCTGACTTTCTAAGGGTTTGGCGGGGTGTCCTGGCCATGCCTCTAGCCCAGGTTCCTCACTGGCCCTGATGCGGCGGGTTCTGGGTGTTTCCCGAGCAGAGTGAAAGCAGCCAGCTCCCTGCCTGCAGGAGCGGGCTCGCTGTCTGCCCGCAGCTGAGACAGGCACCTGCACGGATGCGCCCGGGCCAAGGCTCCGCCGCTGCTTTCTCCTCCCACTGGCCCCTGGAAACTCACCCAGCAGCCCTGCACTGTGGCACTTAGACCCTAGTGGGAGATTTAGGAGGTGGAGTCTCCTTTCTCTCGCCCTGCACAGTGGCCCCTCTGCTGCTCGGGGGGCCCCTCCGCTGCTCCGGGCAGCCTCCTCTGGGGGCCCTGTCATCTGCTTGGCGGTAATTGTGCCGTCCCCCAGGGTGCTCCCCCTTTCCCCTCTTGGGGTCACCATATTTCCCCCGTGTCCCATGCTCACGTGACTTCCCCTAATCTCATCAGCCTCCTTCCCCCAGATCTGGTACCGTGCTGATTAGCTTCCGAGCGCCCGGGTCTCACAGCAGCGGAGTCTGCCCAGCATGTTCCGTAGGAGCAGCGGTGGCCGTGGCTTCAAGCAAGTCTTCGGTGGACACTGTTAAAAATAAGCCTCGAGATGCAGTGTGGCTTCTGGGCCTGTGTCCCGCCACTCAGCCCTGGAACAACTCAGGCCTTTCCAGGGAGAACTGGCAAAATCCAGACAGACTCTGTGGTTCGGTTACAGTCGGTGTGAACAGCCCGGCTGTGTGGCCAGCTGGTTAGAGCGCCAGCCCCCTAGGACAGCAAAAGCAACGCTGATGTGGGTCCTCTGTCAGCAGGGAAGCAGGGAGGGGGCGGCGGAGTGGCTCGGCTGCTCCCACTTCGCCACGTGCCCCAAAGGGGTTTTCGGGAGCCTCACTTTAGGGGTGCAAGAGAGCCTGGCCTGGTTTTTGGTTTTGCTTGCTCGTTGGGGGGACGGGGCTACTTTCTCTCCATGAGTGCCTGGGATGTGGGGAGGCCAGAAGATGGCCCTCAGAGGGAAAGGGAGAGGGGTTAGAGCTACACGCAAAACGCCAGATCCCGGGCGGAGGAGGCCAGAGTGCGGCCCGCCGGGGCTGACCCGCGACAACGCAGCGCGCGCCTCCCTTCTCCGACTTTCCATTCTGTGAAAACACTTTCCAGCTCTGCCACTTGGTTCAGCCCCACCATCCAGCCGCACTCATCGCTCCTTCGCTCTCACGTGGCCCCCGGACAGCCCGGCATCTCCACAGAGAGGCAGTTTTGATGGCGGGACAGAGTGGGAAGGGGCCGGGCTCCGTGTCCTGACCAGGCCGGTGGCCCGCGCGCCCGGGCATCTGCGGCGGGCGAGGCATGAGTGCGCCATCGGCACCGGCCATGTCCTGCCGCCCAGGTGGCTCGGCCGGCCCCAACAGAGGGACGGTTTTGCATTTGGGATCAGTACAACCACGGAGGATTTTTCCCCTTAGGATATGCAATGTTTAGGTTTAGGCTGCCTGAGCTGAAGCGTTGCAGCCACCCTCCCACCCCCTCCCACGCGTTCTCATTGTCTGTGACACGGACACGGGTGGTGTCGTGGGGGGCTCACTCGCCAGGAGGTGATTCTCCTCTTTCTGATGTGCTTCCCATCAGAAAGAGTCACCAAATTAAACATCTGTCTTTTTCTTTGCTTTCCTATTTTTACCCCAAGGGGTTGGCTTCCCAGAGGATTAGAACAAAATGTGAACTAGGAGCCCATTTAATTTTAAGGTCGGTCTTGGGCCTCAAGGTCTGGATCCTAATTGTGCTCAAGGACTAACCCAAGGGACTGGATGAGTCAGTGGAGAATGCTGCAGCTTCAGTATGTTTGCGAAACGTTGCAGTTTCTGTAAGTTTGTGAAACGTTACAGTTTTAGTGAATTTGTGAAACGTTACAGTTTTAGTAAATTTGTGAAATGTTACAGTTTCAGTCATTTTCTGAAGTGTTGCAGTGTTAGTAAGTTTGTTGACCTCACTAATAAATTACTTTAGGAAACTCCTTGCTTGATTCCCACTCGGACAAGACCAGCCTCAGAGACTTAGCAATTTTTCACAATCATTTTTGGGAAGGCAAAGGGTTGAGCGATGCACTTTTGACAGGGTCGGATTTTGCTTATGTTTTCCTGTGTGGGAGTCCCGGTGCAGCTTCGAGATGCTCCCATCTAGTTAAGAAGGGGCTCTATGACCAAAGTGTCTGCATTCACTCCTTCCTTCAGGGAATGCTTGTTGAGCACTTACTATGTCCTGGGTGCTGTTCTCCATCAGTGATCAGGATGAATGAAAATCTCTGCCTCGTAGAGCTTATACTCCACTGGGAAGACAGACAATAAACAACAAAAGTAATAAACTAAAAATATGGCGTGGGAAAGGAAAGGAGAGTGGGGTAAGGGATTGCAATCCCAGGGTAAGGTTGGAGAATTGAAGAGAAGAAAGTGAAATTGTTATCTCAATTTTTTTGTTTTTGTGTTTGTTCATTTATTTTGTTCTTTAGATTCCACAATTAAGTGAGATCGTACGGCCTTTTCTGTCTCTGCCTGACTTAATTCTGTTAGCATAATGCCTCCTAGGCATCACAGGTACATGTAAGCACCAGGGATGGTTCAGAAGTGAACACGACCATCAGCAAGTGGATGGATAAACCACGTGTGGGCCATACATACAGTGGAATATTATTCAGCCTTCAAAAGGAATGAAGTACAGACACACGCCACAGGATGGGTGGGCCTCAAAACCATTATGCTAGGTGTAAAAAAACGAGATAAAAGGTCACATGTTGTGTGATTGCATTTGTATGAAATGTCAGAGTGGGTAAACCCATAGAGACAGGAAGCAGGCTGGTGGCCAAGGAGTGGGGCGTAGCTGCTTAGTGGGTACAGGGCTTTACTTTGGGCGATAATTGTGTTTTGGAACTAGATAGAGGCGGAAGTTGCACGATGTGACTGCCACTGAATTGTTCCCTTTCAAATGGTTACTATTATGTCATGTGAATTTCACCCCAGCTAAACAAACTGAAGACGTGAGTGCCCATGGGGCAAACACAAACTATGTGGGACTGATGACAAGCAGATCTGCGAGCCCTGATCCGGCCTGCTGGAGGGGTGCTGGGAAGGAGGGAGGCAGAGGGGGTGAGCCCGGGACGGAGGTGGGGAGGAGGGGCAGGGGCTGGCCAGCCAGGTCTGCCTTCGCAGCTTTCTGAACGCCCTGCCCTGCCATCTGCCAGCGCCTGGGTTACACCAAGTTATTTCCTTCCTGTCTGGGCTAAGCTGCCCAGTGCTCCATGAGCTGCACTGGCCTGAATAGCTTGGGGAGTTCACAACTAGGGTGAGAGGAGCCCCAGCTCAAGTCCCAGGAGCCCCCCCCCCCCCCATGGCTCCCAGCCGCAGTTCTAGAGCAGGGAGAATCCTTCACCTGCCAGCTGACCCCTTGCACTGGGCATCTGAGGGGCACAGACCGGGGACCAGCAGGCCTGGTGCTGAGAGGGAGGGCTCCTGCCAAGATGAGAGTGGGGAGACTGTGAGGCTGGGGCAACTTTCCTTCAGTTAATTCCTCTTTGGCCCTGGCCCCCTCCTTTAAAACCAGACCCATTTCTGGTTTCCCTGTAGAGCGTGGGGCCTTCCCCAGGTCGCAACGCAAAGACCTTTCACTGGAGGACCAGCTGTGTGCCAGGCCCTGTACCAGGCCCCTGGGGGCATGCGAAGGTGAGAACCGGGATCTTGCCCTGCCTTGAGGGTTTGGGAACTGGACTCTTGATAGGAGCTCAGGGACACTTCTGAGCCTTTCCTGGGGTCAAGGAGTCCTCCACTCACCCCCACTGTCCATCCACCCGTTTCCCCCCTCAGGCTTACATTTTGCAGGTGCCTAGATGCAAAGGCATCCAAGCCGCTTGGGGGAGGGGGCCTCACCGCCTCACCACTGAGGACGGGAGTCATTTCCAGAATTCCCTGCTCCGCTGAGGCAGAGGCTGGATTTCACTGAGGCACAGGCAGGACACCAAGGGGAGTTGTCTCCAGGTCACACCCTCCCTGCTGGCCAGGGCTCCCAGCACCTCTGCCTGGGGGGGACCAGGGGACCCAGAGGGCTCAGCCCGCAGACAGAGCCCGATCCAGCTGGGATCGGGCGAGCACCCACCCTGGCTTCACTCCACAGGCGGGGCCTGAGGCTCCGAGAGCGCCCACTGGCGGCTGCAGTTCAGGACTTGGGCTCAGAGCTGACAGGGCCGGGAGGGCAGCGGAGGGTAGGGGGCCCCGCGTCGGCCGGGCCTAGCAGTATGGCCACGGGGACAGATTCCCAGCTCTGGGGCCAGCCAAGGAAGGGAAGGTAGACGGAGCTGCCTCAGGCCGGCCGCTGGTTCACCGGCCCCACGCGCTCAGCAGGCCCCGAGGCTTCCAGGCCGAGGCCGCTACCTGGGGGTTCCGCGCTCCCCGAGGTGCCCGGACCCGTGGGCCCGAGCTCGGGTGGCGGCCCCGTGTCCCTGAGCGCGGGCTCCCGTGCAGGCGCCCCTGGGGGTCGGTGAACCCGGGGCTCCCTCGGGGCGTTGTTTGGACCCCCACGCGAACTTAGGCGCTTCCAGTGGGTTTTGCGTGCCTCCCTCTTGGGGACCCCACCCTCTCCCCAGCTATGGAAGAGGCCCCGAGGCGGCCTGGACGGAAGCTGCCATCGCCGGGCGCACAGGCTGCCGGGGGCCTGGCCCCGCGGACTCGGCCTCCGCCCGCGGCTCCGGGACGCCAGGGGCCGAGGGGGACAGCGGCGCGCAGGGGGCGAGGGCGCCCGGCAAGCCCGTCCCCGGGGCAGCCCCCGCCCCCGAGGTCCCCAAAGCAGAAGCGGCCTTCAAACCCTGCGCCCAGTTGGGCGGTCGGTCAGCGCGCCGCGTGCGGGGCTGCAGCCTGGAGGCCGGCGGGTCTGCGGGGCCCGGGGGGAGCGTGCGCTCCGGCTGCGCGCCTGCCGCGTCCTCGCCGGTCCGAGCCCACCCGGCGGGTGTCGGCCTGGGCCCCGCGGGCACCGAGGCTCCCGGCTCCTCCCGACGACCGCGCGGGTTTGCGCTGCCCCCGCGGGGACGCGGCCCGGGCGGTGGGCGGCCTCTGTCCCGCACCAAGGACGGTCCCACGGCGCCGCCACCCCGAGGACGGTCCCCGCGGCGCCGCCACCCCGAGGACGGTCCCCGCGGCGCCGCCACCCCGAGGACGGTCCCCGCGGCGCCGCCACCCCCGAGGACGGTCCCCGCGGCGCCGCCACCCTGAGGGGCCTCCGCTCCCCTGCCCACCCCCCGCCCAGACCCGGCGTTGGGAACGGACAGGTCCGGACGCCCAGGGGGAGCAGCAGCAGGAGCATCGCCTAGGGTGGCGGGTCCTGGGGGCGACTAAGCCAGAGCCTGGGCACCCCGGGGTGCAGAGGGACGGGGTGAGGGCGGGGCGATGTCCAGACTCCAGGGTGCAACCTTGCCGCCCCCATGCCCTGGCTGTGCCAGGGAGCAAGTCCCGCACTCTTTCCGCGCCTCAGTTTCCTCGCCTGCAAAGTGGAATAGTAGGAGCCCCTCCCTCAAAGCGGCGCCGCGGGCGCGGGTCCGTTAGCAACGCCCGGGCTCCCGCCTTCAGTCACTGGGCGCCTCCCCTGGGGTAACTCAGAGACTGAACTGCCCCAGGCTCCGCCCCAGCTGCCCCCCGCCCCCAGCCCTGCGCCGGTTCTACCGCAGCGCCCCCCCCCCCCCCCGCCTTTAACTGCCCGGGATCCACTGGCCCCACAGCAAGAGGCCTCCCCCGAGAGAGAGCTGGGGCTGGGGGTGAGTGAGGGGTGGTCCCCGTCTCCGCCCGGCCTCGCCCAGCCGCCACCCCGACGGGAGGGGCTTAGCCCCGGGGCCTCGCGGCCTGCAGACCGCCTGTCTCCGGGGGGGGGGGGGGGGGGGCAGGATTCAGCGCAGCCGCCACCCCGACGGGAGGGGCTTAGCCCCGGGGCCTCGCGGCCTGCAGACCGCCTGTCTGGGGGGGGGGGGGGGGCAGGATTCAGCGCAGCCCCACCCCGACGGGAGGGGCTTAGCCCCGGGGCCTCGCGGCCTGCAGACCGCCTGTCTGGGGGGGGGGGGGGGGCAGGATTCAGCGCAGCCCCACCCCGACGGGAGGGGCTTAGCCCCGGGGCCTCGCGGCCTGCAGACCGCCTGTCTCACGGGGGGGGGGGGGGGGGGGGGGGGAGCAGGATTCAGCGCAGCCGCCACCCCGACGGGAGGGGCTTAGCCCCGGGGCCTCCCGGCCTGCAGACCGCCTGTCTCCCGGGGGGGGCCGGATTCAGCGCAGCCGCCACCTGGGAACCGCCAGGCCTGACTCTGGCCTCCCCTACAGATGTGGGGACAGTGCCTGAGGGGACCTGCCATCAGCAAGGTGTCAAAGGCCCCAGGGTCCCTACTCATAACTGCGGGGTGGGGCCTTGGCCCAGGGTCTAATAAAGAGGGGCTTCACCTGAGGCGGAGCGCAGGGGGGGGACTCCTTTCCTCACATGACCTGGGGCAGCGAGGTGCGCACTGTAGGGGGGGTTCAGAGATTGCTGGGGGCTCTGCCCTAAAGGGAGGCGGGCACTGTCCCTCCAGCCGGGAAGGCTACAGCTCCTCAGGCGTGTCAGGCCGGGAATGAGGAAGGTCCTGCTGTGCGGCTCGCCCCGGCCCAGATGTCACTTGAAACCCAGGTTTCCCGCTGCCACATGGGCCTCATGACGGCGACATCACCAGGTCTCAGCCGAGGGTCTGCTCAGCCCCTACAGGCGCCGCCTGTCCCTGAGATGCGGGGTTCCCGCTCCAGCGCCCCAGGGACGCTGGCCCCCCTCCAGAATCGCACCCAGGGACCCTCATTTCTCTGGGCCTTCTGCCCAGGGAGGGCGTGAGGAGCCCAAGGGCAGTGCCCCGGTGCCGAGCTGTGGGGAGGCTCTGTCCTCAGCCTCCAGGCGGCCCAGCTCTGGGAGCCTGAGGGGGTGGAGAGTTTGGGGATAATCTTGCAGACCTTGGGGCTAGTGAAATAAGCCCCACCTGGGGCTGGGAGCTGGAGGCCCAGGGCTATGGGGGGGGGGGGGTAGCTGAAGCCCAGCTCAGGAGAAAGCCTCAGGTACTGACGCTCCCAGGGAGGGGCTTCACCAAGCTGGTGTCCTGCAGCCCCCTCCGCCCCCCGTTTCTCCATGCCTTTTCGCTTCCCCTTTCTCAGTGGGGGGCCTCTGCGATTGAAGACCCTCGGCTGTGAAGTTGTAGTATTTGCAGGGGGCTCCTCCACACCCCCCAGAAGACCAGCCGCTGGCCTGTGCCCTCCACCCTGCCCCCGCCAGTTTGGGGCCACCCTTGATGGGAGCCACTTGCCTTGGGAGGCCCAGGGGGCTCGTGTCGCCAGTGTGCCTTTTAGGCGTCGGAGGACACTGCTCAGTCTCTTCTGGCCCAGATCCCTGGCTGGGCCCAGGCGAGGGAAGGGTCGGGCCGGCCGGACTCCGGGGAGGGCTGGGAGCCTGGCTGGATCCAGCCCCACCTTCCTTGGAGGCCCTTGTCTCTCCGGGCTGGCGGCTGGTCGTCCTGGGAGAGCTTGATGAGGGCCGGGGGTGTCATTTTTTTGCTTCTCCTAAAGGCGCCTCTGCACACACACCAGGTGCAGCCGGAGCCCGCACCCGCGGAGCCCAGCGCCGGGGAAGGGGGCAGTGACTTCACCCTCTACCCCGCCCCTCTGAGTCCCAGTCTCTTCTGTCCCAGTGCGTCTGCCACTGGGGCGAGACCCAGTTTTGGAGCCTTAGCAAGTTTTGCCTCAAGTGGGATTTCAGAAGAAAACTGTTGGATCCTGCCCTCTCTTCTGGGATCCCTTGGTGAGCCCTCACCCGGCCTCCCCAGCCACTGGGCCTTTCCCAGGCTTGCAAGGCCCATAGCACCCAGTCCCTGGGTGCCCACGGTTTTGTCGGGTGACACGACCTTACCTGCTGGGGGACCCCGCGGCACCTGCGGGATGGAGCCACTCTCAATCCTGCACCAGGGGAGTCCCAGCGGCCCTGGCTCAGGCCCATCTCAAGGAACGGGGCTCGAACCAGAAAACCCCTCTGCACCCCCAGGTGTCCCAGGTGCAGGGAACTTCCGCTGGTGGACCCCGAAGGTGCCAGAGAAGAGGACAGAGAAGAGGGCCCCAGGCTGGGAAGGGCCACCCCGCTGGCTGAGCTTCCAAGGGCCCTCCAGCTGCCCTGGGGCTGCGGCTCGTCTGCCCTCCTTGGCCGCAGCTTTTTAGTTTCTAGCCAGAGCCTCTTAAGGGCCATTCGCGTCTGTACGGCAGCTCCGGCCGCGGTGGGGGCTGAAGGCGGAGGCGGCCTGCGGAACGAGCCTTGGAGGGTCTGGCTGCGCCGCGGCCCCAGCGCCCGACACGTCGCTGTTCACGGCCAGGGCCGGCGCGGGGGAGGGCCTGCGTGCGGGGCGGGGCGTGAAGGGTGAGAGCGCCCGCGTACACTCCAGTCCGGGCCGGCGGGTCCACAGCCGCCTGGGCGGGGCGCGGGCTGGCCGGCCTCGGCGGAGGGAAATTAAAACCCCGCAGCGCCGAGCCCCTGGGCCCAGCCAAGGCGCAGCCCTCACCCGCAGGCCGAAGGCCCCCAGCGGGGCGCGACAGTCCCACTTTCAGCAAACTCAGTCCCCAAGCAAAGGGGAAGGAGCTCCGGATTCGACGACAGAAAATACAATAGGGAGACAATGAGAAAGCGCGACGGAGGGAGGCGTGGCGGGACTCGGAGAACTGGGGAGCAGCCCCCTCGCCCCCAAATCCCGCCCCCAGGGACAGAATCCCGCCCCTCGCTCGCACCCGCCCCTTCTCCCACCCGCGCGGCTGGAAAACACCCGACTTTCTTTCACTTTTAGGGTTAGGGCCAGGGCCAGGGTTAGGGGCTAGGCGCTAGGGGCTAGGGTTAGGGGTTAGGGTTAGGGTTAGGGTTAGGGGTTAGGGTTAGGGTTAAAGGATAGGGCTAGGGTTAGGATTAGGGTTAAGGTTGGGGCTGGGTTAAGTTTAAGGCTAGGGCTTTGGTTAGGGTTAGGGTTACATTTAGGGGGAGGGTTAGAGTTAGGGCTCGGAGTATGGTTAGGGCTAGTGTTAGGGTTAGGTTTGTGGTTATCATTAGGGTTAGTGCTAGGGTTAGGGCTATGACTAGGGTAAGGGTTAGGGATTGGGTTGTGGCTAGGTTTAGGTCCAGCGTTAGGGTTAGAGTTAGGGTTTGGGCTAAGGTTAGGGTTAGGTTTACGTCTAGAGGTAAGTCTAGGTTTAGGGATAGTGTTTAGGCTAATGTTAGGTTTAGTGTTAGGATGAAAGTTTGCTTTAGGTTTTGTGTTAGGGTTCCATGTCAGGGTCCGTTAGCAGCTGATGGTTACCATAATAGCTGCCTATTGGCGTTTGTTTCTAATCATTAGGTTGGCCTGCTAGGACAAGCTGTCCTTGTGGAGGGTCTCTAATGCAAGCCAATGCCAGACACTGTTTGTGAGTGGCCTTGAGTAACCTGTTTAAAGCTATCAGCAGCCCACAGCTTGAGGTCCCCTCTGTTGGAGCTGAGTGTGTTCTAACAGGTCTGAGATGCACACCAAAGTCTGCTTTTGCAAGCCCCTGTCCAGAAGCAGGTCAGGCAAAGACTCAAAGCACTCTGAGGTCTGCCTCTGCCTGCAGGCTGATTAATCTGATTCTCTTAATGAGCCTCAGGCTGTAGAAACTCCAGGGGGATAGGGCAAGAGGTTTTCTTGCAGGGTGGGGCAATGGCCTTTTCCTCAGGCAAAAGCTGCTGGGGAGGCAAATGTCTGCCTCTGCAGTCTGGGGGAATGACTCGGCCCAAGAGTCCAGAGGCCTGCCCTTTGAGCTCCATGTCCAGGGCCCTCAGCCCTAGGTTCTCACACAGCTCTAGTCCACTCTGCCCTCCCTCTGCTGGAGCCCAAGGTGAGTGGCTGCACACGAAACTTTGTGTGTTGGCTCTTTAGGAGGGGGCCTGCATTTCCAGCCATCTCTCCCTGGCAGATAGAAACCCGGGTGCTTTTCAGGGCCAGATGTTATGTGGGCACCTGTCTCAGGTCTGGTGCTCTGGGCTGGGGAGCCCTGTCAGGGGTTTAGGCCCCAGAGTCCTCAGTGGGAACCCCCACAGCTGAGATCTCCCTCTGGACCTTCAGCTGCTGCCTGTGGGAGCCCAGCCAGCCCTCTCGTGCCTCCGCACTTCCTACACATCTCTATGCGATCTCCCCTTTTCTTCCTTGGTTATGGGGGTGCTGTCCAGCTTGTCTTCAGTTGCAGTTGGTTATTCAGGATGGTTGTTGTGTAGTTTAGCTCTCATTCCAGTTTGGTCCTGGGAGAGCGGCAGGGTAGCTTCCACTCAGTCCTCCCCCACCCTTAATCTGCCCAGGTTAGTGTTCTCATGTCTTTTATTTGTCAAAATAAAATATGCACATGAAACAAAGTAGGACAGTGAGGAAAGAGCAGAAAATGAAAGGACGCAGCGCCAGCCCTGCACTCCCCACTGCAGTGCCCCTGAGGACCTGCCAGCTCCTGCCCTGCAGCAGAGGGTGGAGGTTCTGAGACCCGCCTCCCCCCACTCTCACCCCATGGTAGAAACATCATTATCTTGCTTTATTTCCTAGGGGTCATTGCCGTCATCAGTCCCTTTAAAGAATGTGCACTGCGATAGGTGTATCTGTATTGTCCTCAGTACAATAGCATCCTGAGACCTCCCACCTCTTCAGGAAGGTGCCTGGGCTATGACTGCGGCCCCTCCCCCACATTTCTGAGTCTTCTGTGGTTACAGACATGCTTTCTTGGGTTTTCTAATTGTCTTCCTTTTCTTCTCCCATTGCCTGCTTTTCTTCACATCCTTTAGTCGTTCTAGTGTTTGAAGTGTCCCCAGTGAAGACTTGCTGCTTGCAGCCCTCCTCCCTGTCCCCATCCCAGGGGTGTGTCCCCGAGCCAGGGGTGAGGCCGTCCTCCCGACAGCCCCTGCAGTAGCTTCCCTGGGTCGGCTCCAGGGTGTCCCGAGTCACAGGTCTCACTCTCTCTGTCCCGACACATGTCTTATGTTCGAGACCATCTTCAGCTAATTTTCAGTAAAGGGTGAGTGAAAAATAAATTTCCTGACAAGTTGTTCTCAGGTGTCTTTTTCTGCCCTCACATTGGACTAATGATTTGACAGGGACAGAATTCAGAGTTTAAAGTACTTTTCCCACTAGAAACCTGAAGGCCTCGTATCATTGCAACAACCAGGGTCCTTGATAAGTCACAAGTCGCTCGGACGTTTCTTTCTCTGCAGGTCAGCTGCGATTCCTTTATTGGAGCTTTTGAAGAGATTAAAGCTAGGCCGGTAGCATTGGTTACTAACATCACGTCATTGGCAGGTACTGTTCATCATAATTTAGTATCTGTATACTGAGTTGTGCGTTTCACCTTCTTTGCCTGTATATATGTATTTTATTATGATTTTCTTGATTTCACAGAGAGGAAGAGTAAGGGAGGGAGGGAGGGAGAGAAATAGAAAAACATCAATGACGAGAGAAAGTCACTGATGGGCTGCCTCCTGCGCACCCCCTACTGGGGATCGAGTCAGAAACCCAGCATGTGCCCTGACCAGGCATGGAACTGGGACCTCCTGGTTCATAGGCTGACACTCAACCACTGAGTCACCCCGCCTGAGCTGTTACCGTATATTTTGAGCCCTTTACCCAATTCTCCCTCCCCCACCCCCTTCTCCCTGTAACCACCATTCTGGGATCTGGATCTATGAGTTGGATTTTTTGTCAGTTCATTGGTTACTCTTTTTGTTTTACAGTCCATCCACCGTGAATGGCTAAGCTGAAAAGGAGGGTTTTGTTTTGATTTTTAGTCCTAGGTAAGAGACCTTTTAATTCACCTTGGTGCTAAGCTTTTGAGTTAAAGTAAGACATCAAGGTCTCCTTTAAGCTCTGGGCATTTTTTTTGGTCATCTGACTCGATAGTCTCTTTGAAAACTTCTTCCCTCCGTGTTCTCAGGTCTCTCTCTTGAGCGCAGATGTTATGTGGATGCTGGAAATCCTGGAGCAATCTTCCAAAATGGTCACCATGTTTCTTACGTCTTCTTTTCTTTGTTATTGAACATGCTTTTGAGGGTGTTTCTTAAACTATGTCTTCCACATATTACTTAATGTAGAATACAAATAATTTGGACTAGAAATCCATGTTTTTCTAAATACTCTGTATAAAACATTCAAAAAGTGTACATCACCTTTGCTCTTACTTAAGGCAAGACAAAACTCAGTCCAACACTAAAAATAGACATTTCTCAAAAGATCTTAAAGGAGTTAGTACAAATGTAGGTTGTTTCACAGAGAAATACATGGTTTTCATCCCTTCGGAGTGAGTTTCCATCCTGGACTTAACAGGCATTTAAGATTGTGAAGAATGCTGATATCTTCTGGGCAGTTGTGTCATATGACGGCTTCTCACTGAGGAAGATGTTCCAACATTCATTATTGGCATAACATCTCTGTTGGTAGTTTTGAGTGAGCTTAAAACTTTGCAGAAATCCCTCTTCATACAAATTACTTTCACCATGTTCCATCCAGGTGTCCACAGTGAACTAATACTTGAACCTCTAAACCTACACTGTTTCAATATTGATTTGCTCTTCCCATTACAAAGGCATTACTTGCATGTTATGTATTGTTAAAGATAAGAATTATTTTGAGGATGTTTCAATCTTACAAATCTCTGTTTTTCAAGATACTCTAAAAATATGTCATTGAAGGTTGTACATCACCATTGAGAGAGGGTAAACAATGCAAGACAAAACTCATTCCACCAGTAAATAAATACTTTTCTCAAAAGACTTTGAAGGAGCAAGCACCAATGTAGTGACTGATGTTCTTGCAAAGAGAAATACATGCATTTCATCCCTTTGGAGTCAGTTTCCATCCTGGAATTAAGACACATTTTGTATTGTACAGAATGATGATATCTTTTGGAGCGTTGTGTCATATAACAGCCTCTCATCAAGGAGCTTGTTGCAATATTTATTATTTGGATTACTTCTGTGTTGGTAGTTTTGGGAGTGCTTACAACTTTGCCCAAACCCCGCTTGGTATGAATTAATTTCACAGCGCTTATTCCAAGTGTCCAGAAAGAGCTGCTGCTTGAAATCCTAAACTGGTTTGTTCGTTTCATTAGTTAGGCATTGGTTTCCTGTTATGTCTTGTAAAATACAAGCACTATTTCTAGGATCATTCAATCTTTGAGTAAATACACAAGGGAAGTCCTTTGCAGAATGCTCCTCTCCTCTGTGATGTGTTATAAGGTGATGGTCTTTAATAACTTTGCCCGTTTCCCATGCTTCACTCACTTTGTAGCAGTTTCAGTTTTAAACATGATGATGCTCTAAATGCAGTGTTTCACACATGTAGAGTAGAAATGTTATACCTGTTTTAGGCAACTGAAAGTGAATTGAAACACTGAAACCCTATTGTTCTTCACAGTCTTTCTTATGAGCTTGTGCACGGGTACGGGTTTCATCAATCTTACCCTTGCACAGGGTCTGGCTGACTTTGAAGTGCGTCTCTTTACTATACTGTTTAGAGCAGTTCCTTTGGTGGGGAGGCAATAAAGATGTGTGGAGGGGAGGGTAAGGGAGAAGAGTTGGGACCATCTCCCTTCACCCCCACCATACACCTATCAGAGTATTTTGTGGCTTTATTTCAGTTACTCAGTCTTGGTGCACATTTAAAATTTCACATTAATTGAAATAACCCATTTCACAGATTGGGAACCACAGATTCATGCCATTTACTAGGAACTTGGCATATGATAGAGTATGTTGTTATTATTCTATGTATTCTTTCTGTCTTACTAGTCAACTTTCAAGAGTAAGGAGTGGCTTTTACATATTTGTAATTCTGATGACTAAGGACACTGGTGTGCGCAGAGCAGGCACTTAAAAACATAGTTGTGTTTATAGTTGTTGACCTGTAATTGCTAACTTGAGATTTCCTGGTCAAGTAGGTTTTGTATTCTGTATTGTTTTTAGTTCAGATCATGTGATCTATTCCTAGCATCTATTTTGTCTCTTTCAATAACTTTTGTCTCAAAGGGGAAAATGCAGATCTGTGGGTGAGTGGTCTGGTAGCTAAAGATCTGAACGTCTTAAAATGTTAGAACCAAGAGCTACTTCCCATACAATTGATGAGTTAAAAAGAGAGAAAGAGAGACTGAAATTGACACACAAAGAGACACAGGGAGAAAGACAGAGAAAACTGGGTCTCGTTCTAAATCCTCGCCAGGTCTGTGGCTTTAAGTTCTGTGCTTCTATTTCTCATGTGCAAAACAGGGCTAATAATGCAGCAGTAGTCTTGTAAGATAAAATGAAGGAACAAATGAAAATATACTAAGGATTAGATAAAAGTGGTACTAAATGTCAAATATTGGTAGAAAGTAAATTGAATACCAGGTACAGGTGTGTTTGATTTTATTGATAATAAATAAAAGCACTAAATATATATTTTTAGAATTTACAGTAACTTAACTTACAGATTTTAAAGATCACAGTCACTGCATTAGGTAAAGCAGGATATATGTATAATTTATTGTCAGAGGTAGAAGGCGGCTTGGATCAATAAGGATATTGTTATCTACTGTGTAGGGCAACAGATAAAATGAGTGTGTACTAAGAGCCATGGTTTTCTCTACAGTCAGTGGTGTGCCAGTTCAGTTCAGCAAATACTTAATTAGCGCTGGTGCTTTCCAAGGAACCGTGCTGGGCACTGAGGAGGAAGCAAAGACCACGGGCGTCAGCCGGAGGGAGACGCGACTCCTCCCCCGGCCACTAGGCGGCGCAGCGGGGGAAGCGTCGGAATGTAGAAAGGGTCGGACACAGGGGACCCCGGTGGAGCTCAGAACAGTTTCTTTTCCTTCCTGCGTTTCTCCTTCCCTACCCTCCTCTACCCCCCTTTTTTCTTTTTGTTTCTTTTCTTTCTTTCTTTTATTTTTGAAAGGAACTGTCTCGGGTCTGTTCCCACACGCGCCAGGTCGCCTGTCCGCGGCCTGTACAACCTCCCCCTCCCTGCTCTTCCTTCCTCACATTTTTGATGAGCTCGCCTCTGCCGCCAGCACCGCATTTGGAATGGTGTCTATTGTGCGGGTGGTAACACGAAGGAAAGTTGCTTTTGTTCTAATTATGAGAACGGTTTCTTTGGGGGTGCGGGCGGGAGGGAAGAATGAAGGGAAAGGGATCTGGGACAGAGACGCCCAGCGAGGGTGCTCCGAGGAGAGGTACTAAGGGTCCTGCAAAGAGGCGGCAGATGATATTCAGGCAGGGTTTTTGCTAAAACAAAACATCATTTCAAATGAGGCTGCGTCCTGAGCGAGAGCAGCGCCGCACAGCAGACTGGGCGCCCGAGAGCCGCGGGCCGGCGGCTCAGGCTCACACTCCGGCTGCGGCTCGGGGGCCTCCGCCCCCCTTCCGGCCCTGTTCTTCTGCCGCCTTTGTTTCCCGGGAATGTCCTGGCTGTAGCACAAGTTCGGCACTGTCGGGGACGGTGCCATTTAGGTGTGACACGCGGCCAAGCCGGACCGGAAGCAGCGCCCAGTGGGGACCGTAGGGAGAGGAGGAAGGAGGAAGGCGGGAGACGGGGCGCGGGGTGGCGGCAGCGCTTCGGGGGCCTCTGCGGACAGGGTGCCCTCTCTGCGGACGGGGTGGCCTCTCTCCGGCCGGGGTGGCTTCTCTGCGGCCGGGGTGCCCTCTCTCCAGCCGGGGTGCCCTCTCTCCGGCCGGGGTGGCCTCTCTGCGGCCGGGGTGCCCTCTCTCCGGCCGGGGTGGCCTCTCTGCGGCCGGGGTGCCCTCTCTGCGGCCGGGGTGGCCTGGCGGCGGCTCGTTCGGGCCGCGGGCTGTTGCTGCAGCCGCCAGGGCAGGAGAAGACGCCGCCTCTGCGGGCGGACGTGCAAAGCAGGGGGCGGGGCGGCTGTGCGCGGAGCCGGCGCGTGTCTGGCGTCGGGGGAGGGACGTCGAGCTTGTCACTCGTGTGCTCCTCGGTGATTATCTCCCGTCAGGCTCTGGAGACAGCGGGCTTTCCCTTCTTGAGTTTCTCCGCCCTTGTCTGTGTCCGTAGCCTGCAGGGAGCGAGAGCATTTTAGTGCGACCCCTGGGCCGAGGCGGGTGTGGGACGGGCGAAGCCGCCGGACGAGGGTGCGGAGGGGCCCGCGCGGGAGGTGGAGCCTGGGGCGCGGGAACAAGAGGAGGACGGTGCAGGGCGAACAGGGCCCGGGCGGGAGGAGGACGCTGCGGCGGCGAACAGGGGCCGGGCGGGAGGAGGACGGTGCGGCGGCGAACAGGGGCCGGGCGGGAGGAGGGCGGTGCGGCGGCGAACAGGGGCCGGGCGGGAGGAGGACGGTGCAGGGCGAACAGGGGCCAGGCGGGAGGAGGACGCTGCGGCGGCGAACAGGGCCCGGGCGGGAGGAGGACGCTGCGGCGGCGAACAGGGCCCGGGCGGGAGGAGGACGCTGCGGCGGCGAACAGGGCCCGGGCGGGAGGAGGGCGGTGCGGTGGCGAACAGGGCCCGGGCGGGAGGAGGGCGGTGCGGCGGCGAACAGGGGCCGGGCGGGAGGAGGGCGGTGCGGCGGCGAACAGGGCCCGGGCGGGAGGAGGGCGGTGCGGCGGCGAACAGGGGCCGGGCGGGAGGAGGGCGGTGCGGCGGCGAACAGGGCCCGGGCGGGAGGAGGACGGTGCGGCGGCCAACAGGGCCCGGGCGGGAGGAGGGCGGTGCAGGGCGAACAGGGGCCGGGCGGGAGGAGGACAGTGCGGCGGCGAACAGGGGCCGGGTACTGGGCCCGACGCTGTCACACGTGGTAGCTCAGCGTCCAGTCCCACGAGGCGGGTTTTCCTCACCGCCCTCGTTATGTAAACGGGACCGAGGCTCCCAGGCTGTAGACCCGCTGGCGGAAAGACAATGACGTGCAGAGCCGGGACCTGCGGTCGCGTGGGCTCATCTCAGAGCAGCTCGGAGCACCCAGGGGTGGGCCCGCCAGACGTGGAGAGTGAGGACGGAGCGCGGCCGCGGGGCCTCAGCGGGCTGCGGGCGGTGCAGGGCGCTGACCACGGGGGGTGAGGCCGGAGCGGGCGGCGGGTGTCCGGCGGAGCTGCAGCGGGGCCGGGGCCTCGCCGTGAGCGCGGAGCCGGGGAGGGCGCCGCCCCCGAGCCTGAGACGGGCTGCTCGGCGCAGGAGGCCGAGGACGGGGCGGCTTATTCAGGGTCCCGGGGTAGAAACGCGCGTTGTGTCCTCGGCCCAGCGCAGTCAGGTGTAGGGAGTTTTTTTTTTTTTTAACCCTCACCCAAGGATATATATATATATATATTTTAATTGCTTTTTGTGTGTGAGAGGAAAGGAGAGAGAGACGAACCTGCGCATCAGGGAGAAACGCCCGCCCGCGGCTTCGTCGGCGCCGCGATGGGACTTGAGCCCGCGGCCCCCGCGGCGGACCGGCGCCCCCGGGGCGGCGCCGGGACCCCGCGGGACCCCGCGGGCAGCGCTGCCCCCGCCTCCTGCCGCCTGCCCCGCGAATGTTCAAGTTTAAGGAGTTCGGCGCCCCATTCGGCTGGGCCTGGTTTCTCATCGCGGGGAGAATTGGTCTTTACAACATCGAGAAGCCAACTAACACCCCCGTTCATGTGTGTCCCAAATTCAACATCAGGCTAAACCGGGAGCCGCTTCCGACACAACTTACTGACCATTGAAATCTTTGAGTATTTCTGAGAATTTCATTAGTAAATGAAAGAAAATAAGGTTGACGAGGCAAAGAGCAGGGCGATTGAGCGTGGAAAACACACACCGAGGTCTAAGAGAAGAAGGAAGTCCCGCCCGCGCTGGACAAGGTGCCCACTCAGGAGGTCGTCCTGTCCCTGCCTGCGCGGCGGCGGCGGCCGAGCGTGTCCGGCGAGCGGCGGGGCGGGTCCTGGGCCCCGGCCGGGCGGCCGACCCCGGGCGGGCAGTGCGGGGGCCGGCGGCGCTTCCCTCCCGCGGTGCCCCCAGCCAGCACCCCAGGGGGCCGGGGAGAATGGACGGGCGCTGCTGCCAGGGCGGTCAGCCTAAGGAGTGACCGCGGCGAGCGGTTCCGGGGGCGGGCTGGAGGAGCTGAAGCCGCGGCTGGGAGCCAGGGGCCGAGCCGCCCCCGCCCTGCGGAACTGACCGCCCCCGGGACGCCTCCCTCGGTGGGCAGCTCCGCTCGCGGGGCTGGGAGCGGCGTCTGTGCGGCGTCCCCGGTGTCCGCGGGGTGACGGTCAGCGCGCGGCCGCTGTCCCTCCGAGTCGCGGCGGCGCCCGCCGGCCGGTCCCGGGCGGCCCCCGGGAGGGTCCGAGGCCCGCGGGGCGGCGCCGACGCGCTTTCCAGGGGCAGGTCCGTCGCCAGACGGGGCGCGGCCCGGCCAGGGTCCCCCGGCGCCCTCACGCCGCCGCGCTGTTGAAGGGAACCTGCCGCTGACCCGTCTCCTTCCCCAGCGACCCGGGCTCCGGAGCCGACGGTCCCCCGCGACGCGGGCTGGAGGCTGCGGCTGGTCGGCGGCGCCGGAGAACCGGCGGGAAAGGTGACCCTTCGCTGGCCGCGCCGCGGGCCCGTCCCGGCTGCGAGGCGCGCAAACGGGCCGCGGGAGTGCGCCCTGCGCGCGTGGCGGCACCGGCGCTCTGCGGGGGAGCCTTGTTCACGATGAATTGACTGAGAAGTCCGCGAACACTTACGGGAAAAGGACACGTTCACGCGGGGACGGGGCCTGCGGGCGCGGAAAGGCGGGGGGCTGCGGGCGCGGAAAGGCGGGGGGCTGTGGGCGCGCGGGGGGCTCAGCGGGGAAAGGCGGGGGGCTCGGCGGGGAAAGGCGGGGGGCTCGGCGGGGAAAGGCGGGGGGCTCGGGGGGAAAGGCGGGGGGCTCGGCGGGGAAAGGCGGGGGGCTGCGGGCGCGCGGGGGCTCGGCGGGGAAAGGCGGGGGGCTGCGGGCGCGGAAAGGCGGGGGCCTGTGGGCGCGCGGGGGGCTCGGCGGGGAAAGGCGGGGGGCTGCGGGCGCGCGGGGGGCTCGGCGGGGAAAGGCGGGGGGCTGCGGGCGCGCGGGGGCTCGGCGGGGAAAGGCGGGGGGCTGCGGGCGCGCGGGGGGCTCGGGGGGCTCGGCGGGGGGCTGCGGGGGCTCGGGGGGCTCGGCGGGGGGCTGCGGGGGCTCGGGGGGAAAGGCGGGGGGCTCGGGGGGAAAGGCGGGGGGCTCGGCGGGGAAAGGCGGGGGGCTCGGCGGGGAAAGGCGCGGTCTCGGGGGGAAAGGCGGGGGCTCGGCGGGGAAAGGCGGGGTCTCGGGGGAAAGGCGGGGGGCTGCGGGCGCGCGGGGGCTCGGCGGGGACCCCGGCGGCTCGGGCGGGGCGCCTGCGGGCGGCGCTCTCCCGGCTGCGGACGGACAGACCCAGTTGTCCAGAGGGGTTCGTGGGACTTTGATTGACCGGAAGCGACGGGACCTGTCCGCGGACGAAGCCTGGGCTGTCGGAGGCTCCTGTGTCTCGGTGGAAGCGCCTTTGGCGGCGTGGCTCTAGCTCTTAGTGCTCAGAAACTGGGCTTCACCGTTAGCTGAGCGCGGGGCACTGACTGGTGAGTCGGGCTTATAAAAACCGGTCCGTTGTTTCACTCCGAGAGCACACAGGAGGCATACTCCTGAGACTGAGCATTTTTGTTGGGTATTCAAGTCTTCGTGGATAACCAAAAGAATAGAAGAAATTATAACAAATTACATTTTACGTTGCTTTTCATTTTTAAGATTTTTTTATTCAAAAATACGACTTTGTAAGACTAGAACTTCAGTCTAGCTAGCTAGCCTTCTCTGCTCTAGGGTTACATATGTCTACATGACTAGGGCTAATCGTGTACAGTTTACCGCATCTGTAATCAGTGCTCTTTTCTTCATATCATCAGTTGCCAGAAACTTTGTTGTCTCTACAAACAGGGAAATTGTGGCACAAAGAACTTAAGTAACTTAATTTGATTTAAGATTAAGATAGTGAATGACAGAGCCAGAATTTGAACCCAGGAATCTAGGTGGTCAGACACCAGGACTCATACATTTGTTAGTTTCATCTGCTGCTCCATTTTATAGGTATAAAATAAGGTTAAGATATTAAGCCATTTAAGGAGACATAAAATGTCTCATTAAAGATCAGTGAGTCTTTTTTTCTTTTTACTTTTAAAATTTATCTTTATTGTTGAGAGTGTTACAGGTGTACCATTTCCCCCCCTCCCCAATTGACCCCCTCCACTTCCCTCCCACCCCCTCCCCAGGCCTTCACCCTGTTATTGACTGTGTCCATGGGTTATGCATATAACTTCTTTGGTTAATCTCTTCCCACCCTCCACCCCCCTTCCCTCTTTCCTCTGAAATATGATCGTCTGTTGCCTGCGTCAGTGTCTCTGGATCTATTTAGTTCGTCAGGTTCCTTTGTTCATTAGCTTCTTCTTAAAGAAGATCCTTCAACATTTCCTGTAGTGCTGGTCTGGTGGTGATGAACTCCTTTAGCTTTTTCTTATCTGTGAAGCTCTTTGTCTGACCTTCAATTCTAATTGATAGCTTTGCTGGGTAGAGCAGTCTTGGTTGTAGTTCCTTGTTTTTCATCACTTTGAATATTTCTTGCCACTCCCTCTGGCCTGCAAGGTTTCTGTTGAGAAATCAGCTGACAGTCATATGGGTGCTCCCTTGTAGGTAACTAACTGCTTTTCTCTTGCTGCTTTTAAGATCCTCTCTTTGTCTTTAACCTTTGGCATTTTAATGATGATGTGTCTTGCTGTGGGCCTTTTTGGGCTCCTCTTCTTTGGGACCCTGTGTGCTTCCTGGACTTGTAAGTTGACTTCTTTCCCCAGGTAGGGGAAGTTTTCTGTAATTATTTTTTCAAATAGGTTTTCAATTCCTTGGTCTCTTTCTTCACCTTCTGGCACCCCAATAATATGAATGTTGGGCCTCTTGACGTTGTCCCAGAGGCTCCTTATACTATTTTCATATTTCTGGATTCTTTTTTCTTTTTGCTCTTCTGATTGGGTGTTTTTTGTTTCCTCATGCTCCAAATTGCTGATTTGATTCTCGGCGTCCTCTACTCTGCTGTTGATTCCCTGTTAATTATTCTTCATTTCAGTTCCTGTAGCCTTCATTTCAAATTGGTACTTTATTATGTTATCAATTTTCTCAGTTATTTACCTAATAGTATGCTTAAACATCCTTATAACCAAAATTCTGAACTCTCTATCTGTTAGCTTGCTTGGATCTATTTCATTTAGTTCCTCTTCTAGAGATTTCTT
This sequence comes from Miniopterus natalensis, assembly GCF_054644295.1. Lineage (NCBI taxonomy): Eukaryota > Metazoa > Chordata > Mammalia > Chiroptera > Miniopteridae > Miniopterus > Miniopterus natalensis. The sequence goes on along the minus strand of NW_028270002.1, from coordinate 102,201 downwards.
CTGTTCTTTCCTTTGTTGCCTCCGCATTTTGTCTGCTTCCAGGTGTTTGTTTCTATGTATTAGGTAGAGCTGCTATGTCTCCTGGAATTGGTAGAGTGGCTTTGTGTAGTAGGTGTCCTGTAGGGACCAGTGGCTCAGCCTCCCCAGTCACCTGAGCTGCGCCTTCTAGGTGCTCCCCTGTGTGGGCTGTGTGCATTGTCCTGTTGTAGTTGAGCCTTGGTTGCTGTTGGTGTCACTGGGAGGAACTGACCCCCAGGCCAATCAGCTGTGAGGACCAGCTGCAACTACAGCCAGAGAGCTGCTGTGCTGGAGACACCCCTATGGAGCAGGATTTACTTCAGTGGAGCTTTGGTGTTCACCAAGTGCACCCCTTGAGTGTGTCACTCATGGATGTGGTAGGGTTGTAATCCACGTGGTCGAGTCTGATCACCAGGTGCACTGTCTCTGGGCCTCCCAGGAGGTGCAAAGTCAGCCTGTGCCAGTGCCTTGCCCAGGGCCACCCAGCATAAGCTACACAGCAAACCGTAGTTGGCTGCTACTTGTGCTGGGCTTGGAGGAGCCCAGAAGAGGCCAAGCTATGAGCCAATGCAGGCCGCCACTAGTGCCAGGCCTGGGGCCACTTATTAAGCTGTATGGGGCCCGATGCTGCTTGTTTGAGAGATTTTAGGAAAGTCCTAAGCATGAGGCTTGAGAGGCCACTTGCACAGAAAAGCCCCTGGAAATGGCCTGGATGAGCTGCAGGTGGGGAGGGGCGGGGCCAATGGTTCGAGTCAGGTGCTGGCGATTCAAATATGGTGCCTGCCTGCCAGCTGTGTACAGGGAGGACTTACCAAAGGAGCCATGGCCTCCGCCAGCCCGTCTGCCTGGGAGGAAGCCGCCCCTCCACCCCTCAGCCCAACTTCAGGCAGGTTAGTTCCTCCCCGAGTGTCCCAGGTCCTTTTAGGCTGCTCCCGGTGCTGGGCTCAGAGGGAGCGCCCGAGTGAGTCCGTGCGCGGCCCTTTAGGAGGAGCTGCTGGGGCTCCCGCAGCCTCCGTGACCCTCAGGGACAGTCCCGGCGGGTTTCACAGCCCAGAGTTGTGGGGACGTCTCTTCCCGGCCTGGAGCCCTGGGCTGGGGGCCTGCTGTGGGGCTGGGACCCCTCCCTCCTCTTGCAAACCTCCACCGCCGAGATTCCCTTCCCAGTTTCAACTGCAGCACCGGGTGTGGGCCCGCGGCCGCGTCTCCGTGATTCAGCCCCGATTGGCCCATGTCTTCGCCCCTCCTACTGGTCTTGGTGCTTCTTCAGGTCCCTGGTTGTGGGGCTTCTGTGCAGCCAGATTTCAGAAGGCTCAGAGTGATGGCGGTTCTGTATTTTAGTTTTACTTTTGATGTGGTTGCGGGAGGCAGCAGTGCAGCTGTTACGCCGCCAGCTTGTTTTCCTCCTCAGTGAGTCTTTTTTAAGTTAAGACTTAAATTCTTTAAAACATGTTCCAGTTGTGAAAATATAAAGAAGCAGGAAACCCTTTGAGATAAGCTCTTTTAGTAATTTTTCTTCTTAATAAACCAGGACTGTTGAAGATGACTTACTGCTCCAAAAGATGACCTTGAAATTTGTTTAAAATAAAATTTGTCTTAACAAGGAAGAAGCAAGAAATAGAAGGTTTCATTTCATAGCGATGGATGCTGTATTCTTTTTATATTTCTAGGTTTTTATAACTAGTAGAATATTTTAAAATCTTTTTTATTTAATAAAATCTTATAAAGTCAGATTGAGTTTTTATCTTTAAAGATAAGTCTTTATTGATATGAAATTTTGCCATTTATACCTTTGAATTCTCTCTTACTAATATATAAGAAAGATTTAGAGACAAAATAAGAAAACATATTCCTAATGTTCTATAAATAGGTTTACAAAGTCCATGAACTTGCAAATATTTTTCCAACCTGTTTTTGCCAAGCTCTCAACATGTCTCATTTAACTCTCATTCTCTTCTTACCTGGTTCTTGGCTAGTTAAGGCCTTTGTAAAACTTGTATTTAAAGGTAGGTCTATTCTCAGGTCTGCTGTGGCTTCAACTCTCAGGCATGAGTTGGGGCTCTCTTTAAGCCATACCTTGCTTCCCTATTATGGCATGTATCAGCTCAACTTTTTGGTAAGACTGTGGCTCATTACAGTAACTGCTACCACTGACCTTCCGTATTCCTGAATATTGGAGAGTGAGAGAGGCCAAGGAAGACCTGAAGTATGTCTAGGTGTGTATTGCTATGGTCAGGATTGGGAGAGAGATATGATGTCAGTTAGATACACTCCCTCCCACCTGGAGTAATCTGTTTCACTTTGTTATAATTTCTGATACTTTAAGTTATAGAAGTTTTTTTGTCAACAACTTATTTATTCCTCTTATCTCCTGACCCAGTTGTTCCTTTAGCACTTCAATGTCTACTCTGCCTTTTATGACACCATTCATCTGGGGGTGTTGGGGCATCTACTTAAAGCCTGGTAAAGATGAAAGTCTAGGTCCCCTTTTCTGGCATGGGTAGAGGTGGGACACAGTTTTTTTCTGGAGTGTTTGGCTGGAGTAGAATAGTTATTGTCTAAAAGTTATCTATCTTGTTAGACTGCCTATCTCTTAGTTATTCAGTTAGAGAAGGCTTTTGGGATTTTAAAAAATCTGTGCTAGTTGATATTTCCAGGTCTCCAGCTTTCTTCACCTCCAAATCTGGGATTTAAAAGGCAAAAAGGGTAATTCACCACCATGTTATACCATGGGTCCTGAGGTCCCTAGCTAATATGCCTTCTCTCCACCTTTCAGAGTCTTCCTGTGTTTCTTTTTTTTTAAAGATTTTTGAATTGATTTTTAGAGCTAGAACAAGGGGGGAGAGAGAGAGAGGAGAGAAGCATTGATATGAGAGTGAAACATTGATCAGCTGCCTCCCGCATGCCCCCTTCCTGGAGATCAAGCCTGAAACCCCGACAGGTACCCCGTCCGGGAATTGAACAAGCAACCTTTCAGCGTATGAGACAACATACAACCAACTGAGCCACACTGGCCAGGGCTTCCTATTTGTTTTTTGTTGTTTTGTATTTTTAAATATGACTTTATTGATTTCAGAGAGAGGCAGGGAGAGGGGGAGAGAGAGATAGAAACATCAATGATGAGAGAGAGTCGTTGATAAGCTGCCTCCTGCAGGCCCCCTACTGGGGATAGGCCCCATAACCCGGGCACATGCCCTGACTGGGAATTGAACCTCAATTGCCTGGATCATAAGTCAGTGCTGAACCACTGTGCCACACCAGCAGGGCTTCCTGTGTTTTTTAAATATATAACTTCCGCCCGACCGGGCGTGGCTCAGTGGTTGAGCATCGAGCTAGGATCCAGGCGATTGGGGTTTGATTCTCGGTCAAGGCACATGCCCCAGTTGCGGGCTCAATCAATGACTCTCTCATCATTGATGTTTCTATCTCTCTCTCTCCCTCTCCTTTCCTCTTTCTGAAATCAATAAAGATATATTTAAAAATAAAAAAATAAATATATAACTTCCAAGGGATTTAGCTGTTCTTAGTGGGAAGAGTAGGGAGAAGTACATCTTTGTCTACTTCATCTTCCTGGAAGCAAAGTCCCACCCACTCCCTGTTGGAAATAGATTTGTGGAACCACAGATATGCTCATTCATTTAGGCGTTATCTGTGCCAACTTTCATACTAAAATGGCAGATCCGTGCAGTTGCAACAGCGACCAGATGGCCTGCACATCTACTATTTACAGAAAATGTTTGCTGACCCCATCTCTAGAAGATTTAAGTGACTTGTTATGGCCACATGATCAGTTCGTGATAGACCAAGAGCTAAAACCAGTATCTTCAGGTATTTGGCTGTCTCTTTTTTCTTTTCTGAAATGTTAACTGTTTTGTTTCCAGTTTTGGAAGTATATTCTGATTTGGTACTCTATTGGAACACATTTTGTTCAATTAAATCACTATCTTTAATAGGATGTAGTCACAGACGATATTATAGATGAGGTCAGTTCTAGTATGTGCAAACTCACCTCTAGAGAGAGCACCATTAAGCTTTTCAAGAGAAAACATTTTAATCTCACGTATCTTGTTACACTGCACTGAAAATAAACGTGACTGTGGATTCTTTGAATATTAAAGTATAAAAAATAATATTTCTTATATTTGCTGTGTTTTTTTTTGAAAGCCTAAAGTTAGGATTTAGTATTATAAAGTTTCATCTTCTATTATTAGAGGCTTTATTATTACTGGAATAGGTCAATTATATTTTATAATAATGAAAGGTAAATTCTACTCCTTACCTGTAATTTTAGAAACTATATTTTTTCATATTGTGATGATTAAAATGAGTGGTGGTGTGAGGCTATATGTAGTTTAGCAATAGAAAAGGAAGCTTTCTCCCTAGATAGAGATATATTTTATCATGAGTAGTATATGCTTGAAAAATGTTCCAAACAATATAAACAGCATTCAGTGGAAAGTGAAAGTCCCTGTACTCTATAATGTTCATATGGAATAGTTTAATACTTACCTTTTTCTACCTTTGAATTTATAAGCATGTATAATGTATATTTGCATATTAAAAAAACTAAATAGACTCATACTATGCTTTTGATTTCTACTCACTGATACATCATGGACATAGGACAACTTTTAAACAAATAAAATCCTTAATTTTTTGCATTTCAGTATCAAAGGCATGCAAAGTTTGTAAATGACTATATTTTATACTATGGAGGCAAAAGAGAAGATTTCAAGCGATTTGGGTAAGTGCCATGAGGTTTAGGTAGAATTAGAGGGGGCTGTGGAGATAGATCTTTTGAAGACCCACAGCTGTTATGTCTTCTTGGTTCTGTAATTTTCCTCTGCTTCCCATTCTGATTTCCTTGTTATATCACAAGGTGGAGAGACCGTCCATAGCTCCTAGCTAAGTAGCTTCTCATGAACCCCATTTTTGTGGCAACAGGTAGCCTGCTGAGCCAGATCTGCCCCTGGCAATAACAGAATTTGTGAGCAATACAGATGTGCCTGATCGTACGGAATTTTTTTTCCCCTTAGGGAGGGCCTTTGACCTTTTTAAACCTCAGCATTTGGGATTGCTTTTTTAAGTGTAGGGAAAGCAAGAAACCTCACTCTAATATTTCCCACACATGAAATTGCTTCCTCTATTTGGGGCTCTTCAGAGCCTCTTGGTTTTGTGTGGGTTTTTCCCTCTGACTTAACAATTTTCTGAACTGGGAGAGCCCTGAAAAACTTTATGCTATCTTATCTATCCCAAACTTACTCCCTTCTCAATTTGGCCTGTACTCCCCAACAATCCCTGTTCTACCCCCAAACTTAGCATCTGGAAAAAGTATATTCCTCGACTCTCTTTCTTACTTATTCTTCCTAAGACACGGTAGTAAAATGAGGGATGGAACACTCTTCATATGTTTTTAAAAATTAGATCTCAATAGGGTGCGGTGATTGGCTTTTTAAAATTTTCATACATTTTTCCCTGTCCATTTAATGTTTCCTCAGATTTCTCATCCCAGCTTTGGTTATTTATCACCTTGTGTATAACTGAAACCAGTGCTAGAGATGGATGAATTTCTTATCCATTTAAATTGCTTCTGTAGTGGCACTCTTTATGGTGCACTGAAATGGTTTTTACAAACATATGTACATATATGCATACGCATAAAACTGTCTTTATCTCTGTGTATTATATATTTACTCAGGTGTCCAAAAATCTCACAGGACTGCTTAACCTCCTAAATTGACTAATTGTTTATATTAAATTGAAATAGTTTTATTTTCCAGGGAAAACGACAAGACAGACATGGCTGTCATGAGAAAATGAGATTTCTCTGGAGCGAGGAGGAGGGAGTGGACGAGAGCTGGTGGTTTCAGCCATCCGGCTGGCGCAGGGCGCGGCCGGTGCTCTCACCCTCTGCCACCCTGCGTGCAACAGCGCTGAACTGAGGACATGAAACCGTGTCTCAGGTCTGACTCTAGTTTGGTACTTGTGGTAATTTTTAGCAGTTTTAACTGACTTCTCATTGCTTGAGTTTGTCTTTAAAAAACATTTAGAAGAATATTGTCTGTTGTCCTATAATATGTTTCTTTAAAAAAAAATTTATTTTTATTATTTATCTTCACCTGAGGATATTGTTTCCATTGCTTTTCAGAGAGAGTGGAAGAGGGGGGAGAGAAACACCAGTGTGAGAGAGACATCGATTGGTTGCCTCCCACATGCCCTGACCCGGGCCGGGGAATGCGCCTGCAACGAGGTGCATGCCCTGGCAGAACTGAACCCAGGACTCTTCAGTCCACTGGCCCACACTCTAACCCCTGAGCAGACCAGCTAGGACTTCTTTAAAATTTCTAAAACTATTTTGGGGAAAAAATAACCTGAAAATGGTTCTAAAAATCCAAACATTACAAAGGCTGAAAAGTGAAGAGTGGGCTGGTTCTCCTTCTGACTGTCAGTCTTGTAGATTCCCTCTCTGAGAGAACTGTAAGAGTTAATGTCCCAATATTCTAGGCACATATAAGTAATAGACCTCTTTTAAAACATTAATATTTATATCATATGCATTATTTATTTGACATTGCTTCCAAGTAGCAAACCACAGTTGAATTTCTAAATGAAAATTTATATTTTTTATGAATCTAGGGAGAAGAGACTTGCAAAGAAACACTATGATAAATTATTCAAGGAATACTGCATAGCAGGTCTCAGTCAATGCAAAGAAAAGAAGTTATGCTTCCAAATATTTATAAAAGAAGGTTCTCACACAAGTACATGTTACTTTCTGTTATACTCTCATGCCTGCCGGAGCCCGCCGGCAGAGTCGAACGGTCCTGAGGAAGGGGTGAGGATGGAGAAAAGACAGACACAAAAAAGATGGGATCGGGAGGACTGCAGCTCGTGGCTGGCTGCCGCAGCCCCGAGTTCATTTTCTCTGCTCAATATATAGAGGCACTGCTGACTGTGCTGAATAGCACCCCGCCCCGCAGTCCTCCCCCTTGCCCGATACTAAGTAATTCCTCCAAGGCCCTAGGAACGCTCTTTCAGAGTAAACACCCTGCCTCCTGCAGGAGCTCAGGCCTTGGGAACTATCTTTATCTCGGCTTCTAATGGGAACTTGCGGGGAGGATTGAGTCCTTGGCTTGGCATGTGGCTTGACTATCCCTTAACCCTTTCAGGCCGGGGCCAGCTTCCTAATTAGCCTTTCTAGAATTTATGGCCGCAAGCTAAATTAGTATTGCTTTGGTGCCTCAAGGACTGGGTCAGGGAGCAGGAGAGCACCTCTGCAGCTCACCCAAGCAGCTCCTCTGTGCCTGGGGCCACAACGGCTCCCCACACATGTCCTAGATTATTCTTTTAAAGATGCTGCTCTAGTCTCAATTGCCCTGTATCTGTGAAGTATCATTTGGACATTTTAACTCTGAAGCTGTGGAATTTACAAAGGGCCCCTTAGTCAAGGGTGCTTCTTTGTGAGCTGAGGCAGAAAAGTCTAAAATTAAACACAAGTGGCTACTGGATCCTCTTTCATCTTGACTCTCACCTGAGCCTCTAGCATTTATAATGAATGATTTAACACTGCGGAATGATGTCGTTTCACAGATGAAATTGATAGGCTATATTTCCAAGTTCATTATCATTTATAAAGAAGCGGATGTATATCTTTTGTTATACAAATGTCTGTTCTAGTAAAATTAACTTTTTTTTTTTAAAAAATATATCTTTATTGATTTCAGAGAGAGGAAAGGAGAGGGAGAGAGAGAGATAGAAACATCAATGATGAGAGAGTCATTGATCAAGCCCACAACCCGGGCATGTGCCCTGACCAGGCATCGAACCCGGATCACCTGGATCCCAGGTGGACGCTCAACCGCTGAGCCCCGCCCGGCTGGGCGTAAAATTAACTTTTAACAGTGCTAATTAGTAATGGCAGATTTCCATTCCCACTTTACAGCTTACTTTAGTTAATATTAAAGGGATTTTTATTCCTATCTCAAATTTCACATTTGTAGCTAGAAAAGGTGACCCAAGAACATATGATCTCAGTTTGAAATGGGAGAGGGGGGAATGTTGCATAAATCTGTATGTTTGGGTAATGTACATTTATATTATATTAAGAAAGAGAGACAACCTATTTAAAAAGCTGTCTTAAATTTATTTATCATAAGGATTTTTTTTCATTTAAAAAATTAAATCTCAGAACCATGGTTGGTTTAATTTTTCAGTAGTACCTTTAATATATGGGTTGTGTCACAATATTCTTTTTAAAAAATATATCTTTATTGACTTCAGAGAGAGGAAGGGAGAGGGAGAGAGAAAGAGAGAAAAACATTGATCTGCTGCCTCCTGCACGCCCCCGACTGGGGATCAAACCCGCAACCTGGGCATGTGCCCTGGCTGGGAATCAAACGTCGATTACCTGGATCCTTGGTCAATGCTCAACTGCTGAGCCACGCCTGGCTGGGCCACAATATTCTCATAGGTAATAGTAGTGTCCATTTTTATAGCCCATGCACTTGGTGTATCCCAAAGCTTCCTCAGTTTCTTGTGAACTAGCTCTGATCTCTGTACTAGTTATTACCATATCGAATCTAAAAAGCACCCCACACAGCAGTTGGAGTTACCTGAAGTTACCACACTGCAAGCTGAATGTGAAATATAGGCCTTTCTAAGAACACATAACAAAGCAGCTTTTTCAACTGGGACTCATTTATTGATTGTTTTTCAGTATTTATTGAGGACTAGGCTGTGTGTTGTGGATTAAAACATGGTGTCTGCCCTCCAAAAAAAGAGAAACAAAATGACAAACCTATAGTCTAGCTGAAGGGAGAGTGTGTACATACTAAATAATTAAATATGTGTATTCTCCACTTAAAAGAACACAGTATTTTACTGGAAATCATGCTTTAAAGAGGATAATCTTAAAACAAAGTATACTTTCGTATTAGAATATGATAAATAGTCAGATATGAGGGTTAGTGCATATGAGAAATCAGATATGACACAGGTTTTGAGTGTGAATACTAGACAAGTAGGAAATATGGAGGGAGGGGGACCTGACCTTAAAAAAAAAATTGAGACAATTTTTTTAGAGCAGTTTTAAGTTAACAGAAAAATTGAGGAGAAGATACAGAGATGTCCCATCTACCCCTTGCCCCACACATATGAGCAGTATCTTTTGGGGGGAAGATAATGACTGTCTTTGGCATACCATGTTTGAGGTGTTGGAGACAGAGTAGCACCTTTGATTTCCTTACTAGAATGCATTTTCTCAGTTTTATTTACCCAAAGACAGTGTTTTTGTTTTTAAATTAACCAGCTCCGAGCTCAGTGCCTACTACCTGTATGTATAGTAGATACTTAGGTATTTTTAGTGAATTCCAACCTTTGTCCCACATGTCCCTTTCCTTCTTTGTTGCTTCTTTCCTTTCATCGTTGAGAATTTGGTTGGATCGTTGCATCAGTTAGGAATTGATTCAGCTGCAGGGAGCAGCAAGCACTCCCAAAGAACATTGGCTTAAGTGAGCTAGAAGCCCATTTTCCTTTTACGTAAAAGTCCAAGCGGATGGCATGGAGCCTCGTGCTGTCAGGACCTTAGGGTCCGTCTCTCTTACCGCTTGCATGTGTGAGCTCTTTGTGCTGGACGGTGCAGTGAGAAGATGATGCTCAGCACCAAGCCCTGAGTCACTCCAGTGTTTAATCCAGTGTATCAGCAGGAAAATTTATATCTTCAGGAAAGAATATAAAAACATTCTGAGCCAAAACCTCTGTGTAATCTTTAATAGGAGGAAATATGGCAGTTGTTTGTGACACTTCTTATCTCCCCACAGGATATACTTCATGGTGACAGACACTGTTTTAATAATCAATTTTTAGCCTCAGAATGCTAAGCACAGCAAGTTGTTGCTTAATAATTATTTGTTGAATAGATTAATGAGTGGAAGAAAAAGTTTGGAAACTATTTTGTTATTCATTTGACTGCACTTCAATAGACATCCCAGTGTATGTTGGATGGAAAGCAATCCTCACAGACATGTATGGGTTTAAAAACAGTTATTTTTAATTTTTAATTTTTTTTTTCTTAGACTGGGAAGATATTATTTTCTTTGGGATTTAATTAGAATATTTTGAAATATTTTGGGCTCTCATTTTTTATTTCGTTTTAGATATGTCTTTATTGATTTCAGAGAGAGGAAGGGAGAGGGAGAGAGATAGAAACATCAGTGATGAGAGTTATTGATCAGCTGCCTCCTGCACTCCCCTTGCTGGGGATCGAGCCCGCAACCTGGGCATGTGCCCTGACCAGGAATCAAACCTTGATCTTCTGGATCCTATATTGATGCTCAACCATTGAGCCACACCAGCTGGGCTTGTGCCCTCATTTGCATTTAGTATACAAAATTGTCTAATTCAAGTAATAGATGATTTAAAAAAATAAAAAATAACAAAGTTAAGCAGGCAATGAACACTTCATCTGAATTGTTTCTCTTAATACAACAACCTATGAGATTAGGATTCTTTTTTTTTATATATATATGTCTTTATTGATTTCAGAGAGAGGAAAGGAGAGGGAGAGAGAGAGATAGAAACATCAATGATGAGAGAGTCATTGATCAAGCCCACAACCCAGGCATGTGCCCTGACTGGGAATCGAACCCCGATCGCCTGGATCCCAGGTCGACGCTCAACCGCTGAGCCACGCCCAGCCGGGCGAGATTAGGATTCTTATAATAAGGAAATAGACTGAGAAGTTTAACTTTCCTAAGGTCACAGAACTAGTTAAGGAATGGTAGAGCTTCCTTTGGGTCTGCGTGATTCTGGAGATGAGCTTTTAGCAATTATATAAGTAAGCTGAATAGAAAACTACACCATTAACTAGAATTTTGGTAAATTAGCATATGAATGTGAAAGATCTTAAAAGGCAGTTGAGAAAAATCATTTTTAGCCAAAAAACAAAGTTGTATTTAGGCGTCTGTAGGAAAGTCCCACTGTAGGGCTGCAGACTGATAACATTACTCTTTCCTGTTCATGACTATGCTGCTGTTGTGGAAAAAGGGCCAGACATGAATAATTGGGTGTGGTTGTGTTTTGGTAGAACTTTGTAAAAATAGGCAGCAGGCCTGTGGGCCACAGTGTGCTAGCCTGTGGTATAGTATGTAGCAGGTACTATTCTAAATACTTTATATGTATTATCCCATTTAAACCTCTTAACCCAAGAGGTAGGTACTTGTATTACTCCTACTTTACATATGAGGAGACAGGAACAACTAGGTTAAATAACTATTAAGTGGTAGAGCTAAGAAGTAAACCCAGCCTGACTCCAAAGGCCGCACACTCTTGCCCGATAGTGTAGTGCCTCTTCACTGTACATAACCTCTTTTCCTGTCAGTGTCATAGGATATATATGTATTTTTTATTATTGTTAATTTAGATATCTTATGTCTTGGAACCTATAACTTTTAAAAATAAAGAAGAATGTTCCTTAACAGATAAGTTGGTAATTCCCACTTTGCTGAGAGTTTTTATCAGAAATGGGTGCTGGATTTTGTCAAATGCTTTTTCTGCGTCTATTGATATGATCATATGATTTTTGTCCTTCATTTTGTTTATGTGATGTATCACATTTACTCATTTGCAGATGTTGTGCCAGCCTTGCATCCCCAGAATAAATCCCACTTGGTCATGATGTATGATCTTTTTAATGTATTGCTGGATCCAGTTTGCTAGTATTTTAGTGAGGATTTTAGCATCTATATTAATCGGGGATATTGGCCTGTAATTTTATTTCTTTCTAGTGTCTTTATCTGGTTTTGGGATTAGGATGATGTTAGCCTCATAAAAAGAGTTTGGGAGTTTTTCCTTCTCTTGAATTTTCTGGAATAGTTTGAATAGAAAAGGTGTTAATTCTTCTTTGAATGTTTGGTAAAACTCGTGTGTAGATTCATCTGTTCCATGACTTTTGTGTGCTGGGAGTTCTGTGATTACTTCTTCAATTTCATTAGTTATTATCGGCCTATTCAGGTTTTCTGCCTCTTCCTGATTCAGCTTTGGAAGGTTCTAGGAATTTGTCCATTTCCCCCATGTTGTCCAGTTTGTTGGCATATAGTTGCTCATAGTATTTTCTTAAAACCCTTCATATTTCTCTTGGGTTAGTTGTTATATTGCCTCTTTCACTTCTGATTTTATTTATTTGAGTCCTCTCTCTTTGTTTCTTAGTGAGTGTGGCTAAAGGTGCATCAATCTGAGTTATCTTTTCAAGGAACCAGCTCTTGGTTTCATTGATTTTTTGTATTGTTTGTTTAGTCTCTATGTCATTAATTTCTGCTCTAATCTTTATTATTTCCTTACTTCTACTTCCTCGGGGCTTTTCTTGCTGTTCTTGTACTACTACTTTCAGTTGTGTGTTAGATGGTTCATTAGATCTTTTTCCTGTTTCTTGAGATAGGCCTGTAATGCTATGAGTTTTCCTCTCAGGACTGCTTTCTCCATGTCCCATAGATTTGGGGTTGTTTTCTCTTCATTTTCATTTCTTTTCACGAAGTGTTTGACTTCTTCCTTGATTTCATTGGTAACCCATTCATTGTTTGATAGCATGCTCTTTAGCCTCCATGTGTTTGAATATTTTTGAGCTTTTTTATAGTGGTTGATTTCTAGTTTCATGGCATTGTGATCCGAGAAGATGCTTGATATGATTTCAAGCTTCTTGTATTTGTAGAGACTTGCCCTCTGCCCTATCATGTGGTCTGTTTTTGAGAATGTTCCCTGTGCTTTTGAGAAGAATGTGTATTCTGCTGCTTTGGGGTGAAATGTTATGGAAATATTATTTAAATCCATTAGGTCTAGTGAGTCATTTAAGGTCTCTGTTTTCCTGTTGATTTTTTGTCCTGATGATCTATCCAATGCTGAGAGTGGAGTGTTAAAATCCCCCTCTATGATTGTGTTGCTGTCAATATTCCCCTTAAAGTACCCCAAGAACAGATGCTCTACACGCTCAGAGAAACTTCTCTAGTAACAAACTATAGAAAGGATCCCTGAAAGTATAGTCTTCAAATCCGTTTCTCAAGCTCCTCTAAGTATACAACATTGAAGGTTGTACATCACTGCTGCGAGAGGTTAAACAATGCAAGATAAAACTTATTCCAACAGTTAATATACACTTTTCTCCAAAGACTTTGAAGTAAAAAGCACCAATGTAGTGACTGAGAGTTGTTTCAAAGATAAATACATGCATTTTATCTCTTTGCAGCGAGTTTCCATCCTGGAATTAACAAGCATTTTTTAATGTGTAGAAAGTTGATATCTTCTGGAGAGTTGTGTCATATAACAGCCTCTCATGTTAAGAGCATGTTGCAAGATTAATTATTTGGATAACTCCTCTTTTTGTAGCTTTGAGAGTGCTTACAGCTTTGCTGAAATCCAGCTTCCTATGAATTAATTTTACACTGCTCATTCCATGTGTCCACAAGGAGCTGCTGTTTGAAATCCTAAACATACACTGTTCCAATTTGGCTTGTTAATTTTAATACCTAGGCATTGGTTTTCTGTTATGTCTTGTAAAATACAACTATTATTTAGAGGATCATTCAATCTTTGATTAAATACACAAGTGAAGCACTTTGCAAAGTGCTCCTCTCCTGTGTGATGTGTTACAAGGAAACGTTCTTTAAGAAAGTTGCCTGTTTCCCCATGTTTCACTCACTTTGTAGCAGTTTCAGTTTTAAACATGATGAGACTCTAAAAGTGGTGTTTCACATATGTACAATTTGTAACCCTCCAGCACAGAATAAACAGGTTTTACCTCTTTTAGGAAACTCAAAGCAAATTGAAACCCTGAAATCTTATTCCTCACAGTCTGTCTTATGAGCTTGTGAAAATGTAAGAATTTCATCAATAACCTGAAGTAATTCATGCTTTGGTTCACTGGAAACTATTGAATTTCACTGCAAAATGACTTTTATGGTTAGTTTTATTATTTAAATGCTTTAGGTATAGGAATGTGTTTGAGCAAGAGTTACCTAGTGTGGGTTTTCATGGGTTAACAGTAATTTGTGCTAAATATCCATGTTTTTCAAGATATTCTCAGTATACAACATTGAAGGCTGTACATCACCGTTGTGAGAGGTTAAACAATGCAAGACAAAACTCATTCAACCAGTAAATATACACTTTTCTCAAAAGACTTTGAAGGAGCAAGCACCAATGTAGTGACTGGGGTGTTCTTTGAAAGGGAAATACATGCATTTTATCCCTTGGAATGATTTTCCATCCTGAAATTAACGACACACTTTGTATTATGTAGAATGTTAATATCTTCTGGAGAATTGTGCCATATAACAACCTCTCATCAATGAATATGTTGCAACATTCATTATTTGCATAACTTCTCCATTGGTTGTTTAGGGAGTGCCTACAACTGTGCCCAAATCTCGCTTCATACGAATTCCTTTCACAGCGTTCATTCCAAGTGTCCACAAAGAGCTGCTGCTTGAAATCCCCAATAGTCACTGTTCCAGTACTGGTTTGCTAATTTCACAACCTAGGCATTGGGTTCCTGTTATGTCTTGTGAAATACAAAGAATATTTCAAGGAACATTCAGTCTTTGAGTAAATACACAAGGGAAGTCCTTTGCAGAGTGCTCCTCTCCTCTGTGATTTGTTATAAAGTAAAGGTCTTTAAGAGAGTTGCCTGTTCCTCATGCTTCACTCTGGAGCAGTTTCAGTTTTACACATGATGATGCACTAAAATGCTGTTACACATGTGTAGAGTGTGTAACCCTCCACCACTGAATAGACATGTTATACCTCTTTTAGGCAACTCAAGGTAAACAGAAATACTGAAACCTTACTGTTCTTCAAAGTCTTTCTTATGAGCTTGTGCAAAAGTAAGGATTTGGTCGATGACATGATGTAATTCATGCTTTACTTCCCTGGAGGCGATGATTGAAATGAACATTTGTACAGACACGGTTCAATTTCCCTGCAAAATGACCTTATTTTCTGGTTAGTTTGATCATCTAAATGCTTTGAAAAACACTGTCACTACACTGGCACTTTCTCCTTCAAAGTCTTTTGAGAAATGTGTTTCTTTCCTGGTAGAATAAGTTTGTCCCGCATGGTTGAACCTCTCACAATGGTGATGTACAGCCTGCACTGTTGTATACTTAGATGCCTTAGATCGTGTGTGAACAACAGATGCCTATTGTGGGGTTTTATGGATTACAAGTAAGTTGTGCTACAGATTCATTTTTTCAAGATACTCTAAGTGCCAGGGTCCAGCCCCAGTCAGTGGTCCAGGGGTCCCCAAAGGTGTGAATGGCATCGGGGAAGAATGCAGGACACGGAGACAGCGTTCGGAGCATCAGGACAATCAGCTTCTCTCTTTATTGCCTTGTTACAACTGTATTTATACTATTTGATTTTATTGCTGGTTAAACAACATGACATCATGCTTTGTTATGGTTTCTGTTTTGGCCTTTCACAGTTAACGATTGTACCTTCTTATCTGACCTTTGCTAAAGAATTTACATCTGTTTAGGTATGTTAATTTTAGTCTTATCTATTGTTTGTATTTCTGTAGGCTATTCTACAGGTTCATCTCTAGTTTGTTATTTATATTCTGAAGTTACTATTTTATTGCTCTACCGTATAGCTAAAAGGAGAATAACTAGGCCAGCTTTTCTTATGTAAAGGTTATGCGAGTCCTAAGTAAAGGTTCTGCAGCTTGCGCATGATTGTTTTTAGCTATGGTGACTGCCTGCCTGTCTGGCACCCAGCCTCAGTCTCTCTGCTTACATTCCCTGCAGCAGTCCATCCTCATTGTAATACCCTGTGTATGGTTATTCTGTGTATGATAAGGGTTCAGGTGTAGATTGAAATAATCTCTTTCCTAGACTGCTCTTTCCTTGTGGGGATTCCCAGAGTTTTTCATTAATATAAACATCGCCCAGTAATACATTCCTTAGTGGGAACTCACTGATGGACTCCCTGTGGATTGCCCTGTGCCAGCAAATCAGCAGAGGCCCCAACCAAGGCCTCTTCCCTGGTGGGAAACTTCCTGTGGTAGTGGGCCTAACACGTCCCAAACTTTCTGCTGACAGTCTGAGTTCCTCATAAGCGGCACATAATTTTCCCGTACTCTTTGGGGCTTTTACTGAATCATTGTCTTTTCCAGTTCTGTCTGATTCCCCTGCTAGGGAAAAGTTTCCAGCTAGGGCAAAACTCTTTTCTGGTGAAGTGACTCGGGTAAGACACAGAGTGTTAGAAAGGGGAACAAGCATAGGAAGAGGGCTATGCCATACACGAAGTCCCACAGAGCATTTGCTGTGCACATGTCTCCTCCTTGCATACTATGTCAAGGAGCAAGGATGGAACGGCTTCCGGCATCTAAGTATAAACAGTGCAGGCTGTACATCACCATTGCGAGAGGTTCAGCCATGCAGGACAAAAATCATTCTACCAGGAAATAAACACATTTCTCCAAAGACGATGAAGGAGAAAGTACTAGTGTTCTTCAAAGAGAAATGCATGCATTTCATTTCATTGCAGTGAGTTTCCTTTCTAGAATTAACTCACATTTTGTACTGTGTAGAATGTTTATATCTTCTGGAGGGTTGTGTCATATAACACCCTTCATTTAGGAATATGTTGCAACACTCATTACTTCCCTAACTTCTTGGTTGGTTGTTTTGGGAGTGCTTACAACTGTGACCAAATCACACTTCATAGGAATTCAGCTCACAGCACTCATTCCAAGTGCCCACAAAGATATGCTGCTTGAAAGCCCATACATTCACTGTTTCAGTACTGGTTTGCACGTTTCACTACGTAGGCATTGGGTTACTGTTATGTCTTCTGAAATACAAGGAATATTTCGAGGATCATTCAATCTTTGAGTAAATTGACAAGGGAAGTCCTTTTTTGAGTGCTCCTCTACTCTGCGATGTGTTATAAGGTAAATTTCTCCAAGAAAGTTATGCAGTGTGTGTTTCCCTGGATTACAAGTCATTTGGGACACATAATCCGCGTTTTTCCACATTCTCTAAGGAAACAACATAGAAGGCTGCACATGAGGCTTGCAAGAGGTGAAATAATGCATCCCAAAACTTATCCCACCAGTGAAAATACACGTTTCTACAAAGACTTTGAAGGAGCAAGCACCAATGTAGTGGCTGAGTGTTTTTTCAGAGAGAAACACACGCATTTCATCCTTCTGCAGTGAGTTTTCAGCCTGGAATTCATATGCACTTTGTACTGTGTAGAATGTAGCTATCTGCTCGGGGGTTGTGTCATAGAAGCACCTTTCCTGCAGGAGCTTATTGCAACATTCATTGTTTGGCTAAGTTCTCTAGTGGTGGTTTTGGAAGGTCTTTCAACTTTGGCCAAATTCCGCTTCGTACCAATTTTTTTTCATAGTGCTCTTTCCAAGTGTCCACAAAGAGCTGCTGCTTGAAAACCTACACATGCACTTGTCCCATGCTGGTGTGCTCGTTTCACTACCTAGATATTGGTTTCCTGTTATTTCTTTTAAATTACAAGCCTTCTTTCCAGGGTCATCCCATCCAGGAAATTGACAAGGGAAGTCCATTTTTGAAAGCTCCTCTTCTCTGGGATGTGTTCTAAGGTAAATGTCTCCAAGAAAGATACCTATTTCTCCATTCTTCACACAGTTTATAGCAGTTTCAGTTTTAACACATTGTGTACTGCTCACGAGTTTTCTCATGTTTCACGCCCCATCTGTTAAGTACTGCTCACGAGATTTCTTGTTTTCCTGCGCCATCTTTTAAGGACCACTCATAAGTTTTCTCGTGTTTCATGCCCCATCTGTTAAGGACCGCTCACGAGTTTTATCGTTTTTCACGCGCCATCTGTTTTGGACCTTAGATGTCAACACAGTGACTTGTCTACATCGAATGAAGCAATCTCATTGGTGGAAACCGTGCAGGTCAATCTACAAAAAAACTATATAATTGCACCAACCCATAAAGCATTGCAGTTACATTGTATTTTGGTCATTCGAGTAGTCTTTGTCTTCAAGTTCCTGGCGCTTAAAAATTCCCTCTCTCAGAAAAAGGAAGGAAACCAACGAAACTGATACACCTCTGGAAGTATTTAACAATAATTTATCAGATATTCCTAGTGAGAAAGAAGATGCGGATGACTGTTTTGACGATTCCGGAGACGATTCTACTGACTCTACTGACAGTGAAATTATTAGACTTGTAAGGAAGTGCAAGGTGGAGGTGCTTTCAAGTGATTCTGACATGGACGAAGCTACTGATAATTGTTGTTCTGAAATTGACACACCACCACGCTTACAGATGTTTGAAGGTCATGCTGGGGTCACTACATTTCCTTCTCAGAGTGACTCTGTACCTCGGTGACCAATCTCTTTTTTGGTGATGAATTGTTTGAGATGTGCAAAGAGCTGTCCAACTATCACGATCAAACCGCAATGAAATGCAAAACACCATCTAGAACACTAAAGTGGTCTCCAGTTACACAGAAGGACACCAAGAAATTCCTTGAGCTAATTATTCTGATGGGTCAAACAAGAAAAGATAGCTTGAAAGACTGTTGTTCAACAGATCCTTTGATATGTACCCCTATATTTCCACAGATAATGAGTTGCCATAGATTTGAGCAAATATGGACATTCTGGCATTTCAATGATAACACCCAAATGTACAGTAGCTCGGGGAGACTTTCCAAGATTCAACCTGTGCTGGATTATTTCCTGCATAAATTTTGAACAATATACAAAACAAAGCAACGGTTGTCTTTGGACGAGTCAATGATTCCATGGAGAGGAGGTTTAAAATTTCTCATGTACAACCCAGCGAAAATAACAAAATACGGTTTACTTGTTCGGATGGTGTGCGAGAGTGACACCGGCTATATCTGCACTATGGAGATATGCACTGCTGAAAGAAAGAAATTGCAAGAAACTGTTCTTTCAGTCCTTGGACCCTATCTTGGCATATGGTACCATATTTTCCAGGATAATTATTACAATGCTACATCTGCTGAATTGCTGTTACAGAACAAAACTAGATTCTGTGGGACTATTACGAAGAGTAGCGGTTTATCGTCAAATTTGAAAATGAAAACATCAAGAATGAAGAAAGGTGACATAATATTTTCCAGAAAAGGCGATATTCTTCTCTTAGCATGGAAAGACAAGCGGGTTGTCTGAAGGATATCAAAGATCCATGACACTTCTGTCTAGACAACAGGAAAAAAAATAGAAAAACGGGAGAGAATATTGTAAAACCTACCTGCATCAAGGAATACAATGCCCACATGAAAGGCTTTGACCTTGCAGATCAATTCTTTTCGTGTTGTTCCATTCTTTTTTTAAAAAAAAATTTTAATTTTTGTTTAAAATATTACAGATGTCCCTTTTTCTCCCCAATGGCCCGTTCCACCCCATCCTTTCCCCCTCCCCAGTCCCTCTCCCCACCATTGTCCGTGTCCTTGGGTTATGCCTTTATGCATATAAATTCTTTGGTTATTCTCTCCCCCTCCACCCACCCGCCCTCCTCCATCCCTCTGACATTCGTTAGTCTCATCTTTGCTTCCATGTCATTGAATCTATTCTGTTCATCAGTTTATTAAGTTCTTTAGATTCCTCATATAAGCCAGATCATGTGATATTTGTCTTTCACTGCCTTGCTTATTTCATTTAGCATAATATTCTCCAGGTCCACCCATACTGTCCCAAAGGGTAGGAGATTCTTCATATTTACAGCTGCGTAGTATTCCATGGTGTGAATGTCCCACAGCTTTTTATCCACTCAGCTACTGATGGGCACTTGGGCTGTTTCCAGATCTTAGCTATTGTAAACTGTGCTACTATGAACATTGGGGTGCGTATATCCTTTCTGATGAATGTTTCAGGATTCTTAGGATACATTCCTAGGAGTGGAATCACTGGGTCAAACGGCAGCTCCATTTTTAGTTTTTTGAGGAACCTCCATACTGTTTTCCATAGTGGTTGCACCAGTCTGCATTCCCACCAGCAGTGTACTAGGTTCCCCTTTCCCCACACCCTCGCCAGCACATGTTGTTTGTTGATTTGTTGATGGAGCCATTCTGACAGGTGTGAAGTGACACCTCATTGTGGTTTTAATTTGCATCTCTGATGATTAGCGACGTCGAGCATTTTCTCATGTGTTTCTTGGCCATCCGTATGTCCTCTTTGGAGAAGTGTCTATTCAGGTCCTTTGCCCATTTCTTAATTGGGTTGTTTGTCTTCCTCTTGCTGAGTGCTATGAGTTCTTTGTACACTTTGGAAATTACCCCCTTATCAGATTCATCCTTGGCAAATATGTTTTCCCAGACCATGGGGTTCCTTTGTATTTTGAGGCTGTTTTCTTTTGCTGTGCAGAAGCTTTTTAGTTTGACGTAGTCCCATATGTTTATTTTTTCTTTTGTTTCTCTTCCCCTAGGAGATGTATCAGTGAAAAGTCCACTACGTGGGATGTCTGTGACTTTACTGCCTATGTTTTCTTCCAGGATTTTTATGGTTTGGTGACTTACATTTAAGTCTTTTATCCATTTTGAGTTTATTTTTGTGTATGGTGAAAGTTGGTGGTCTAGTTTCATTTGTTTGCATGTATCTGTCCAATTTTCCCAGCACCACTTATTGAAGAGACTGTCCTTACTCCATTGGATGCTCTTGCCTCCTTTGTGAACTATTAACTGACCATAATGGTGTGGGTCTATTTCTGGGGTCTCTGTTCTGTTCCATTGATTTATGTGCCTGTTGTTGTACCAATACCAGGCCGTTTTGATTACAGTGGCTTTGTAATACAGTTTGAAGTCTGGTAATGTGATCCCTCCCACTCTGTTGTTTTTTCTCAAGATGGCTGCAACTATTCGGGCTCTTCTTTGGTTCCATATAAATTTTTGAAATGTTTGTTCTAGGTCTGTGCAATATGCTGTTGGTATTTTCATAGGCATTGCATTAAATTTATAAATTGCTTTGGGGAGTATAGACATTTTAATGATATGAATTCTTCCAATCCATGAGCGTGGTATATTCTTCCACTTGTTTAAATCTTCCTCTATTTCTTTTTTCAGTGTCACGTAGTTTTCTGAGTACAGGTCTTTTACATCCTTGGTTAAGTTTATTCCTAGGTATCTTATTTTTTTAGTTGCAATGGTAAATGGTATTGCTTTTTTAGTTTCGCTCTCTGAAAGTTCATTGTTGGTGTATAAGAATGCCATTGATTTCTGGATGTTGATTTTGTATCCAGCTACCTTGCCAAATTTGTTTATCAAATCTAGTAGTACTTTGATGGAGTCTTTAGGGTTTTCTATGTACAGTATCATGTCATCTGCAAATGGCAGTTTTACTTCCTCCTTTCCAATTTGGATACCTTTTATGTTTTCTTCCTGTCTGATGGCTATGGCGAGGACTTCCAGTACTGTGTTGAATAAGAGTAGTGAAAGTGGACATCCCTGTCTTGTTCTGGTTTTTAATGGAAATGGTTTTAGTTTTTGCTCATTGAGTATGATGTTGGCTGTAGGTCTGTCATATATGGCCTTTATTATGTTGAGGGATGATCCCTCTATTCCCACTTTGCTGACAGTTTTTATCAGAAACGGGTGCTGGCTTTTGTCAAATGCTTTTTCTGCGTCTATTGATATGATCATATGATTTTTGTCCTTCATTTTATTTATGTGATGTATCACATTTACTCATTTGCGGATGTTGTACCAGCCTTGCATCCCCGGAATAAATCCCACTTGGTCATGATGTATGATCTTTTTAATGTATTGCTGGATCCGGTTTGCTAGTATTTTAGTGAGGATTTTAGCATCTATGTTCATCAGGGATATTGGCCTGTAATTTTCTTTCTTTGTAGTGTCTTTATCTGGTTTTGGGATTAGGGTGATGCTGGCCTCATAAAAAATATTTGGGAGTTTTCCCTCCTCTTGAATTTTCCTGGTATAGTTTGAATAGAATAGGTGTTAATTCTTCTTTGAATGTTTGGTAAAACTCACCTGTAAATCCATTGGGTCCAGGACTTTTGTTTGTTGGGAGTTTTTTGATTACTGCTTCAATTTCATTAGTTGTTATCGGCCTATTCAGGTTTTCTGACTCTTCTTGATTCAGCTTTGGAAGGTTGTATGCTTCTAGGAATTTGTCCATTTCCCCTATGTTGTCCAATTTGTTGGCATATAGTTGCTCATAATATTTTCTTACAATCCTTTGTATTTCTGTTGGATCAGTTGTTATATCGCGTCTTTCATTTCTGATTTTATTTATTTGGGTCCTCTCTCTTTGTTTCTTAGTGAGTCTGGATAAAGGTACATCAATCTTACTCACCTTTTCAAAGAACCAGCTCTTGGTTTCATTAATTTTTTAAATTGTTTTTTTGTCTCTATGTCATTAATCTCTGCTCTGATTTTTATTATTTCCTTCCTTGTACTTCTATGGGGGTTTTCTTGCTGTTCTCGTTCTAGTTTTTTTAGTTGTTGTGTTAGATGGTTCATTAGATCTTTTTCTTGTTTCTTGAGATAGGCCTGTAATGCTATGAATTTTCCCCTCAGGACTGCTTTTGCCACATCCCATAAGTTTTGGGTTGTTGTCTGTTCATTTTTGTTAATTTCCACGAAGTGTTTGATTTCCTCCTTGATCTCCTTGGTAACCTATTCATTGTTTAATAACATGCTATTTAGCCTCCATGTGTTTGAATATTTTTGAGATTTTTAATAGTGGTTGATTTCTAGTTTCATGGCATTGTGATCCGAGAAGATGCTTGATATGATTTCAATCTTCTTGAATTTGTAGAGACTGCCCTGTGCCCTAACATGTGGTCTATTTTTGAGAATGTTTCATGTGCACTTGAGAAGAATGTGTATTCTGCTGCTTTGGGGTGAAATGTTCTATAAATGTCAATTAAATCCATTAGGTCTAGTGATTCATTTAAGGTCTGCGTTTCCCTGTTGATTTTTTGTCTTGATGATCTGTCCAGTGCTTACAGTGGGGTGTTAAAGCCCCCCAGTATGATTGTGTTGCTGTCAATCTGCACTTTAAAGTCCCCCAAGAATTTTTTTATATATTTAGGTGCTCCTGTATTGGGTGCATAAATGTTTATCAGGGTTATTTCCTCCTGTTGGATTGATCCCTTTAGTAATATGTAGTGACCATCCTTGTCTCTTGTTATGGTCTTTATTTTGAAGTCTGTTTAGTCAGAAATAAGAATTGCTACTCCAGCTTTCTTTTCCTTTCCATTTGCATGGAATATTTTACACCATCCCTTCACCTTTAGCCTGTGTGATTCTTTTGCTCTCAGGTGGGTCTCTTGTAGACAGCATATATTTGGGTCCTGTCTTATCCATTCAGCTACCCTTTGTGTTTTCATTGGACCACTTAACCCATTTACATTTAAGGTTACTATTGATATCGACTTACTTAGTGCCATTTTCCCCCTTTATGCTGATGTACCTTTCTCTCACTATTCCTTCTTTTTCTTAAAGCAGTCCTTTTAGCATTTCTTGCAATGCTGGTTTAGTGGTACTGAAATCCTTTAGCCTTTTTTTTGGTCTGGGAAACTTTTTATTTCACCTTCAATGTTAAATGATAGCGTTGCTGGATAAAGCAATCTTGATTGCATGTTCTTTCTTTTCATTACTTGCAGAACTTCATGCCACTCCCTTCTGGCTTGAAGAGTCTCTGTTGAGAAATCAGCTGTCAGCCTTATGGGGGTTCCCTTGTAGGTCACTGCTTGTCTCTCTCTTGCAGCACTTAATATTTTCTCTTTGTCCTTGACATTGCCATTTTAATTATGATGTGTCTCGGAGTGGGTCTCTTTGGGTCCCTCTTGTTTGGAACCCTGTGTGCTTCCTGAACTCATGTGGCTTTCTCCTTCGCCAGCCTAGGGAAGTTTTCTATCATTATTTCCTCCACGAAGTTCTCTATCCCTTGCTCTCTTTGCTCCCCCTCTGGCACTCCTATAATGCGAATGTTGTTTCACTCATGTTGTCCCAAAGCTCCCTTTGACTGTCTTCATGTTTTTTAAGTGTTTTTTTCTTTTTGCTGCTCTGATTGTGTGATTTTTTCTACCTTGGCTTCTAAGTCAGTTATTCTATCCTCTGCTTCATTGAGCCTGCTTTTAATTCCTTCCAGTGCATTCTTGATATCAGATACTGCATTCTTTTTCTCTGTCTGATTTTTGTTTATATTTTGTATCTCTTTTCTCATGTTTTCACTAAGGTCCTCGATCTTATCATCTAGAGTCTTCTTAAGTTCCTTGAACATCTTCATCATCAATACTCTGAACTCTGTTTCTGATAACTTGCTTAACTCCATCTCATCAAAGTCTTTTTCTGACGATGTTCCTTTTCTTTAATTTGGAGGTTGTTTCTTTGTCTCCCCATTTTGGTAGGTCTTAGTGTTTGTATCTCTATATTAGATATATTTGCTGTCCCCCAGTCTTGTGGGATGGGATTTTGCCTTGTGGGTCCAGTGGAGCCCAGAGGTGTGTTTTCCTTACACCTCTGAGCTCTTCGCTCCTGGCGTGTCCCTCTTGTGGGTGCTCCTTTTGTGATTTCTTTATGTTCTCCTGTTGTGGTTGGGTCTAGATTGTTGTAGATCAGTCCTTGGGAGAACCCTCCTCTCAGGTTGGCTAACTGTGTCTCAGCCCCAACCTCGATGTGTAAGCTGTTGTATGGGTGCTGGCAAGGCAGGACAATACACAACTAAAATTCAGGAAACAAGAGGTATCTTACAAAATATCTTGACAGTCACAATGAAAATAACCCATGTGAAAATAGAACTGGAAGGGTGAAGGGAGAACACACACACACAAAAAGAAAATGCATAAAAAGAAAGAAAGAAAGAAAAGTAATGCTTAGAGAGAGAGATGTATATTATTGTTAATACTGGTGAATATTTAGAAAATAATAAACTAAAATGTAAAAAATGAAGAAGCTACTGGGAGATAACAGAAGCAGAGAAAAGATTCTGAAAGAAGGTCCAGCAAAAAATTAAGGGAGAAAATAGGAATAGGATAATAGTTGAAAATGAGAAAACAAAAATACAATAAAGAGAATAAGAGAAACTAACAATCGGACAGGAAGACAGAACGGGGCATAATGAAAGAATGAAAGAAAAGTAGAAAAAGACAAAAGAAAAAGAAGAAAAAAGTTATGCCAATGGATTGAGAGGAGAGAGAGAGACAAAGCCCAGGCAAGGAGGGAATCCAGTAAGAGATTTGTGGGAAACTATAGAGGAAAGCAGTAAACTTGGTTATAATGATAAAGTCCCAGTCGTAAGCAGGGATATCAAGAAAGTCTTGATATTAGAAGCAAGGATGAAACAAAACAAAGCTGATAACTGAGACAGAACCAAAAACAAGCTAAGCAAGACAAAATTCTTTTATAAAAAAGAGAAAAGAAAAATTAGTTTAAAAAATGTTTAAAAAAATTTAAAAAAATTTTTATAAAATTTCAAAAAAAAAGAAAAAATGAATTGTCTCCCCTTTGTCTTCTTCCTAAGGAAAAAAGAGAAAAAATAAACCCAGAAACAAAAGGCAAAAGACTCAAAAACCAAAAAAAACAAAACCAAACCAAAAAAATAAAAATAAAAAAAAATAGTCAATTAGGTGAGTTTTTTCTGGGCAAGTTATGTTGTCTGAGGGTCACTGTTTTGTGTGCTGATTTCAGTTCTCCTGGGAGGTGCTTGTGTAGCAGCCAATGTGAGGAGCCGTCTAGGTTTGGCTCTGGTGTCCTTATGCAGATGGCTGATCTGAGGCTCTCTGTGGACCACCTCCTCTTGTCAGCTATTTTGCAACCTTGTAGTGGCCTGGTCTTACTCCAGAGTCTCCTGTGGAGTCTTTAGGGTGCAGTGTGGCTAGTGTAGCCCAGGGTATCATTCTCCTTAGAGGTGCCGCTGTCAGGCACTCACTCTGCGGGAGTGAGTTAATCTCTGCTCCACCGCCAGCTCCTCAGTCCTACCATGTCCGCCGATTCTAGTTCCCCAGGCTCTGGCCTGCTGCAGCTTCAGATTGTGTTCAGCCTGTTGCCTTTTCTGTATGGGCCGTTTCGGCAGCCTGGGCTCTGGGTTCGATTAAGAGCACATTCTGGTGAGCCCTTTGCCTGCCCAGCCCCCAGCAGGGGTTTTCAGTGTTTCCTCCAGTTCCCAAACAACAGTCCCCAGAGTCTTATTCCTGTAAAGTCCTCCTGTGATCTGCTCTCCCTTCCCCCTCAGGACTGTGCCCTGCTGGTGTGTCTGGGGCCTCAGTGAGTGGGACCCGCCCCTTTCCTGTTGGGGGCGGGGCTCCTGGCTGTGGGAGAGGCAGGTGGGCTCTGCCACTCCCTGCTCAGCTCTGGTTAGCTGGTCACACTAGGCCTGCCCCTCAGACCATCTACTGTGCAGACCCCAGTTACAGCCTCCGCTGGTTGGTCTGTGCAGTGCATGCCTGGAAGGTGGCAGTCAGTTCCTCAGTCAAACTCACAAACACACAAAGCAACACATGGGCAGAGAGTCCACCCTGCAAGTTCCCCCCGCCCTTGCTCCAAGGCACCCAGCGGGAGGGGACCCAAAGTCAGCTCCACACAGCTCCCTGCACCGCTGGTCTCAGCAAAGCTGGTGCAGCACCATGCGCCACCACGGCGCCTGTCAGGGCTGGTCATAGATCCCAGCCTCTCGGCACTGTGAGCTCAGGGCAGGAGGCACCCTCAAGGCTGGTCACAGATCCCAGCCTCTGGACACTGGGAGCTCAGGGAGGGATGACACCCTCAGGGCTGGTCACAGATTTCAGCCTCCTGGCACCGGGAGCTCAGGGCAGGAGGGCTCCTCCCCTCCCTGCACCTCGCAGATTCAGTGCTTTCTGGGGCTCAACACACTGCCCCACAGGGAGGCAGAGGATCCCCGTGCACAGGTGCTCAGCACAATCCTCTGGTTCCTTACCACTTGAGTGCCACAGACCTTGGGACAGCCTTCCCTATGGTCAGCACCCCGAGCATTAGATGCCAGTCGCAGCCACCACTAGAGGCTTTGCTTCCTAGGAATGCGCTGTTCCCTCCAGGCCTCATAGCTCCCCTGGGACCCTCTGCCCTGTGTACCGGTGCTCCTTCCCCTCTGGTAGCTCCAGGTGGGGACCGACGCTTTTGAATGCCAACCACGCTCCTGAGGGGAGGGAGCTTTGCAGTCTCCAAGGCTCCGGGCTTGGAGCTGGGGACAACTTTCAGGGGGACTCCCCCTTTCTATGGCCGCCCTCTCCTACCAGACTCTGTGATGTCTCTTCAGTGCTCCCCACTCGCACTCCGTCCACTCAGGTATGTTTCTCTGGTTTTTCCAAGCTGGCTACGTAGGATTTTAGGAGGAAATTGAGTCCATGGCTGGGAGAGGGGGCGCTCTGCTGCTTCTCACAGTGCCACCTTCTTGCCTCCCCTCCTCGTGTTGTTCCATTCTAAGGAAAACGAAGAAATGGACAAAAAAAGTAGTGCTGTACCTTATAAACTGTGGACTTTTCAATTCATTTAGAGTGTACAACATCCTCAATCCAAAAGCAAAAATGAAGTATAAACAGTTTCTGCTATTGGTGGCGAGAGACTGAATAATGGATGACAATAATGAAGGCTGTCCAAAACCAGAGACAAATCTGTCCAGCCCTTCCCCTGGGAGTGCAAGGAGAGCACCTCGTAAAGATCCACCCAAAAGTTTGTCAGGTGATATGAAGCAGCATGAACCTACGTGTATTCCAGCGAGTGAAAAGAAAAAATTTCCCACGAGAGCCTGCAGAGTTTGGGCAGCCCATGGAAAAAGGAGTGAATCTAGATACTTATGTAAATTTTGTTTGGTCCCTCTTCATAGAGGAAAATGTTTTACGCAGTACCATATGTTTAAAAAGTACTAGGAACTTTAATTGTTTAATTGTTTAATTGTTTTTGTAAATAAAAATGTTATAATTATTGAAAAACAGCACCTAAAGTGTATTATGATCTGTAGTTATGATTTAAATAACGTGCAGTTTGCCCCAAATCATGAGGTCCCAGGCGTATGTCTTAGAGATTTCTATGCGGCACGTAATGTGTTAAGCATGTTGGTGGACTACAATCGCTGTTTAACATATGTAGAGTGTGTGACTCTCCAGCACTGAATACACACCTTAGAGCTCTCTTAAAAAGCTTAAAGCAAATTGACATGCAAAGACATATTTTTCTTCAAAGTCCTTCTTCAGGATACATGGAAATGTAAGGGTTTCATCGACAACATGAAATAATTCATGCTTTAGTTCTCTGCAACCTATAGAAATGAACTTTTGTACATGCTCATCTGATTTCACTGCAAAATGCCCTTCTCTTCTACTTTCTTGCATCTTCTGAATGCATTAGGTGTAAGAGCGTTTTTGAGCAAGAGGTATGCAGTGTGCGTTTTCCTGGATTGCAAGTCATTTGTGCTACAAACCCCATTTTTCCACATTCTCTAAGGAAACAACATTAAAGGCTGCACATCATGCTTGCAACAGATTAAATAATGCAACGCAGAACTTATTCCACCAGGGAAAATACACTTTTCTCAAAAGACTTTGAAGGAGCAAGCACCAATGTAGTGATTGAGTGTTCTTTCAGAGAGAAATACATGCATTTCATCCCTCTGGAGAGAGTTTTCATTCTGGAATTCATATGCATTCTGTACTGTGTATAATGTTGCTATCTTCTGGAGGGTTGTGTCATAAAAGCACCTTTCCTCCAGGAGATTGTTGCAACATTCATTGTTTGGATAAGTTCTCTAGTGGTGGTTTTGGAAGGTCTTTCTACTTTGGCCAAATCCCGCTCCATACGAATTTCTTTCACAGTGGTCTTTCCACAAAGAGCTGGTGCTTGAAATCCTACACATGCACTTCTCCCATACTAGTGTGCTCATTTCACCAACTAGATATTGGTTTCCTGTTATTTCTTTTAAATTACAAGCCTTCTTTCCAGGGTCCTCCCATCTTTGAGAAAATTGACAAGGGAAGTCCATTTTTCAAAGCTCCTCTTCTCTGGGATGTGTAATAAGGTAAATTTTTCCTAGAAAGACACTTCTTTCTCCATGCTTCACACAGTTTGTAGCAGATTCAGTTTTAAGCATGTTGGTGGTCTAAAAACGCTGTTTAACATATGTAGAGTGTGTAACTCTCCAGCACTGAATACACACCTTAGAGCCCCTTTAGGAAGCTTAATGTGAATTCACAGGCAAAAACATCTTTTTCTTCAAAGTCCTGCTTCAAGGCACATGGAAATGTAAGAGTTTCATCGACAATATGAAGTAATTCATTCTTCAGCTCTCTGCAACCTATAGAAATGAGCTTTTGTGTATGCTTGTCTGAATTCCACTGCAAAATGCCCTTCTTTTCTGCTTTCTTGCATCTTCTCAATGCACTATGTGTAAGAGCGTGTTTGAGTGAGAGTTATGCAGTGTGCGTTTTCCTAGATGCAAGTTCCTTGGGCTACAAATCTGGGTTTTTCCATATTCTCTAAGGAACAGCATTGAAGACTGAACATCACGCTTGCGAGAGATGAAACAATGCAACCCAGTACTTATTCTAAGAGTGAAAATACACTTTTCTACAAAGACTTTGAAGGAGGAAGCACCAATGTAATGACTGAATGTTCTTTCAGAGAGAAATACTTGCATTTCATCCTTCTGGAGTGAGTTTTCTTCCTGGAATTCATATTCATTTTGTACTGTGTAGAATGTTGCTATCTCCTGGAGGTCTGTGTCATAGAAGCACCTTTCCTCCAGGAGATTGTTGCAACATTCATTGTTTGGATAAGTTCTCCAGGGGTGGTTTTGGAAGGTCTTTCTACTTTGGCCAAATCCTGCTTCGTACAAATTTTTCTCACAGTGCTCTTTCCAAGTGTCCACAAAGAGCTGGTGCTTGAAATCCTACACATGCACCTCTCCCATACTAGTGTGCTCGTTTCACTACCTAGATATTGGTTTCCTGTTATTTCTTTTAAATTACAAGCCTTCTTTCCAGGGTCCTCCCATCTTTGAAGAAATTGACAATGGAAGTCCATTATTGAAAGCTCCTCTTCTCTGGGATGTGTTATTAGGTAAATTTCTCCTAGAAAGATACCTCTTTCTCCATGCTTCACACAGTTTGTAGCAGTTTCAGTTTGAAACCTGTTGGTGGCTAAAAACGCTGTTCAACATATGTAGAGTGTGTAACTCTCCAGGACTGAATACACACCTTAGAGCTCCTTTAGGAAGCTTAAAGTGAATTGACACGCAAAGACATCGTTTTCTTCAGTCCTTCTTTAGAGAACATGGAAATGTAAGGGTTTCATTGACAACATGAAGTAATTCATGCTTTAGCTCTCTGCAACCTATAGAAATGAAGTTTTGTATATGTTCGTCTGAATTTCACTGCAAAATGCCCTTCTTTTCTGCTCTCTTGCATCTTCTCAATGCATTAGGTGTAAGAGTGTGTTTGTGCAAGAGGTATGCAGTGTGCATTTTCCTGGATTGCAAGTCATTTGGGCTACAAATCCGCGTTTTTCCACATTCTCTAAGGAAACAATATTGAAGGCTGCGCATCACGCTTGCGAGAGATTAAACAATGCAGCCCACAACTTAATTCACCAGGGAAAATACACTTTTCTCAAAACACTTTGAAGGAGCAAGCACCAATGTAGTGACTGACTGTTCTTTCAGAGAGAAATACATGCATTTCATCCTTCTGGAGTGAGTTTTCATCCTGGAATTCATATGCATTCTGTACTGTGTATAATGTTGCTATCTTCTGGAGGGTTGTGTCATAGAAGCACCTTTCCTCCAGGAACTTGTTGCATTGGGGTAGCTTGACATGGCCCACATTTAGATATGCAGGAAGAACTTCCTCCTGGGGCATCTGTCTTGAGAAGTCTGGTGGAAAGTGTAGGGAGACGAGCTGGAGGTCTCACACATGGGAAGTACTGGAGGCATTTTGAAGATTGATTGGGAAATATTGATAATCTAAGAGACAGCTTTTTCAAATTGCTGGAGCTTCGTTGTAACAGAGAAGGGTAATTGCCTTCTCAATACCCACTCTGTCCTTCCTGAGCATCAGAATCCTGGGTTGTCAGGGAGACTATGTGTTCAGCTAAGAGACTGGATTTTTCTGGCCTCCCTTTCAGGCAGAAGTGGTAAGTGAGATGGAGGTACAAATTACTGGGCAGAATTTCTGGAAAATATCCTCAAGTGGGTTGACTTGCTAAAGAGGAGTATTTTCCTGACTTCTTTCTTTCCTTCCTGTTTCTGACTGAAACATAGGTGTGGTGGCTGGAGCACCAGCATCTGTCTTGAACCATGAGGATGAAAGCCAGGGACTAAGGTTGATGTGCCAGGAAGACAAAGGGAGCCTGAGTCCCTGCTGGCACGATAGAATGGAGCTACCACTGTACCGGGCCTGGGCTGTTCAGCTCAAGGCTTTTTTAACTGACTTCCTCCATTTGAGACAATAAATCCCTAATTCACTTAAGACACAACTGTTAGTAAAAAGCAGTTAGAAATCAATTCCTAAGTGGTACATTCCTATTTCACTTCTCACTAGAAAAGTGGAATAAATTTTTCCTAACTTTGTTTTGGGTGCTGTGAGGTGGGTGGGAGGGTGTGAAAATTACATCCGTCCCAGGAGTCTAAGTGGACTAGTGGCTCATCTTTTCCTGGAAAAAGAGTGAGTCTGCATTTCTGCCCTTCGGACCAGGTAGGCAGGTGTGAGGTACACTCTCAAGTTGGGGAAAAACTGAGTGTGGTGTAGATGGGCCCAGGGTCCAATCCAGTGACCAGAATTTAGCCCAGTGCCCTAATCCTTGGTCCCAGTTGACCCCACCTATAAATATTGTGCCCTAGGGGCATGTCAGACTGCCATCTACCACCCTTCTCCAAAAGGGGATCTCCTCACCCTCTGAGACCAGGAAAGTCCCTGCTCTCCTCCCTGTGCCCCTATCACATGACTTCAGTTTGTTACCTTGTAGGGTAAGAATCTGCAGGTGTGGCACTCATCCTCATTGTTCCAGGAGCAGGAACCAAGACCAACACCATCGTGCATCCCGGCTTCCCTTGCGACGAATGCAGCCAAGTAACTGAGTTCTACTCAAGGGCAATATGAGCAAGGGTAACCCCCCACTGGCATAAACCTAGGAGGCACCATTCACCATACGGAGATACAAGCCCAAGGGAGAGGCCGGTGCTGCCCCAGCCCCACTTGCTCTCCAGAGACGGAGAGTTTGAGTGGACAGCAGCGAGGCCGAACACGACAGCAGAGCTCTGAGCAGAAACCTCCGCAGCAGCTGCCCCCGAACGGGCAGGGCTTGGTCAGTGACGCCAGTGCTCCTATTTTTATGTCTCTGCTTTCAACTCGGGACCAACCACAGGAGGTCAAATGTGCCCACACCAAGCACACAGGGTGTCCTGCTTCCAGTTAGCCTGCCTCGAGCTTCCCCGGCCCACAGCCCCCCATCAGGGCACACAGGAAGCCCCTCAACACAGGCTCCTCGCTACAGCAAGCTCAGAGTCCATCGGCTCTGCTTGTTTGGTTTTTTGGGGGCGGTCCTCACCCATTTCTGCACTCCCTTCCTGCTGAGTGCACGGCAGAGTGGCTTCAGCGCTAGGATTGACGGGGCCAGAATCTCTGGTGATAACGAGGCTGCCAACCAGTCCTTGCCTGAGCTTTTCAGGTTAGCACTGGGTCTCTTTTATTCATAGAGTTCCCTTTTGGTCATAAATTCAATTTATTGAGATTCTGTTTCCTGATATTTGTGGACAATTTGGTTGAAATAATCTCACAAAAATCTTTACAGGTTTGAATGTTTTTTTATGTTCAGTCTCAGTGGAATAAAGATCCTTCTAATAACAGGACTGTCTATACCCAGAGTGTGCTGGGCGCATGAGAGTCACTGGTGGGTAGGAGGCTCCCATCCCTGAGGCAGCTCCCATACAGGCTTGGTGCCCATGTGTTAGGTGTGGGCTAAGCAGGGGACTCCTTGGCCTCTACGAGTTGGATTGGATGCCTCTGACTCTGTTTCCAACTCCTCCAGATTTCAAGGAGGCCCATATTTTGTGCCTGCCTCTTGTGAGGCTGGCTGCTTCTTGAGATATTGGCTGCCTCTTGTGAAACTGATGCCTCTTGTGATAATGCATGCCTCTCCCCAAAGTGCCTGCCACTCAGGATACTGGCTGCCTCTCCCAAGAGTGCCAGCTTCTCACAATACTGGCTGCCTTTCATGATACTTGCTACCTCTCCAAACACTAGCCAACCCTAGCGATAGTGTGCACCTCTCGAGATCCTGGCTGCCTTTCCTGATCCTGGCCATCTCTAATGATAGTGCCAGCCTTTCGATACTGGCTGACTCTCATGGTACTGAGTGACTCTCGGGATAGTGCCTGCCTCTTGCAATAATGCTGGCCTCTCCCCATAGTGCCAGCCTTTCTCTATACTGGCTTACTCTCAGGATACTGGGTGCCTCTCACAATAGTGCCTGCCTGTTGTGATACTGGCTGCCTCTCCTGATACTTACCGACTCTCAAGATATTGGCTGCCTCACATGATAGTGCCTGTCTCTCGAGATAGTTCCTGGCTCTTGCGATAGGGGCCTACTCTCCCAATACTGGGTACCTCTCCCAATAGTGCCTGCCTCAAAATAGTGCCTGCCCCTTGTGATACTGGCCTACTTTCGTGATAGCGGCTGAATGTCAGGATAATGAATACCTCTCATGATACTGGCTGCCTCTCCAGATACTGGCTTCCTCTCAAGATAATGGCTGTCTGTTGAGGTAGTGTCTGTTTAGGAGTGTATAGTGTATTCCATCATCATGCTGTGTGTCTCTAAGGAGTGGCACACAGCCTCTATCAGCCATCCACACAGTCTGTCACAGCTGAATGCTTGTGCCCTCCACATCACGTCAGTGCCCAGCCCCCAGGTGCTGGCATCTGGAGGGGTCATGAAGGTGGAGCCCTCAGGAATGGGCTGAGTGCCCTTCTAAGGAGAGACAGGAGAGAAACGACCTCTCCCCTCTGTCGTGTGAGGGCACAGCTAGAAGGTAGCACCTGCAGACCAGAAAGGCAGCTCTCACAAGGAATCAAATCGGCCGGCATTTGGATCTTGAACTGCCAGCCTCCAGACTGTGAGAAATAAATTTCTCTTCTTCAAGCCACTCATTCAGTGGCATTTTTGTTATGGCAGCCCAGGTTGACTAAGACATGGCCTTGGGGCCCTGGACATAAGCAAGCTACCATCTACATCTGTGCAGTGGCTAGGCCAGATGTGCAGGTCAGCTATGCCATGAGCCACCTCACTCAGTCTCCACACTGACTCAACGTAGCTGGCAGGTGGAAGGGGGGGTTGTACACCTACCTGTAGATACCAGAGGAGACAGAAGTCAGGCAGGTTGAACAAAGACTGCAGGAAATCATGGTGTGGGATTCCAGGACAGACTCCAGGTGAGGTACAAGAGCACACCTGCAGGGACTCGGGTTGGGTAGAGAGGGGCGTCATCAGTCCACCTGGATTGAAAAGATAGATCACATTTGTGTGACTGGAGCTTTAAAAGCTGTGTGATTCAGGTTCAATTTTGTAGAGAGGAATTGCCTCTACATAACTGAGGATGAATGGGTAACCTGAGGATTCACCACTGGGACCTCAGGAAACCAGAAATAGTGCTTTAACTAATGACGTGAGATCTAGACAATCCACGGTAGTGAATATATGTGCTCCCACTATGAAATGTATAATGCAAAGATTACTAAAGAGTTAACCCACATGCAGTTCCTAGGTCTTATCTGAAGTGAACACACTATCAATTGTGGGGAGAGGGTTCTCCTGAGCAGCTGGAGGCATCTCTTGGCTCACACAGGGCCAGTGGCCTATATGAACCCCTCTGGGGACATAATGGAAGGTGGCCCACACTCTCCCCACAGAAGACAGACATAGTTGTTGGGTTGACCAGATGCTGACTGATATACATGCTCAAGGCAGAACAAGGGAGCACACATCACCAAATCTCTGTTGGGTAGCAAGATGCTGTTGATGATGGAGAGAGTGCACTTCTGTGGGTTAGGCCTCTCTGGGTACCCTTTTGGCCCTTGTTGAGATAGCTCTTTTCCCTATACCGCCATTAGATAATCTGTTTTCAGTGGAGATGGCAGGGCAGAGCACACTATTCATCTCTTTGTAGAGAAGAAGCACAGAAATGTGAGGTTTGGACTTCATGGTGCCAAATATTTATCATATTACACAGAGATACATTTTGAAGCAAGAGCACATTAATTATTAAGAATAAGTGTGTATTTGCACAAGAACAAATGCACCAAGGTCTGAGGATTAAAATAGCATCGATTATTGAAAAAAGGTTATGATACAAATGAACAGAGTAGCTAGACTTTCTCAATAATACTTTCATGAAAGAATGCAAAATAAATTCATAAATAAATAAAACCACACAAAAAAATTACAGAAATATTTTGACTTTCTTGTAGTATTCAAAATATTCATTCAAAATTCAACATGATGGCCCAAAATAAACAATTGAACTCAACGATCACTTACAACTGTCTAAGAGCACTCTCTCAGGACTGGACCATTGTGATGGAGTAGAAGTCATTCTAGCTTATGTATTAATTTAATGTATAGCAACAATTTAATAATGTACAGTAGTTGTCATTTACCCTTCATCGAGTTCTTTACTCAAAAATCCCTTTTATTCTTAGACTTTTATTTTATTTATTATTTTAATCCTCATCTGAGGATATGTTCATTAATTTTTAGAGAGGAAGACAGATACAGGGAGAGAGACTTATTTACACAGTCACTGGTTGATTCTTGTATATGTCCTGACCACAACTCACACCGTTGTTGTGGCGGGATGATGCTCTAAGTAACTGAACACCACCCAGGACCTTAGATTTTTATTTTGAAGTTAAATTTTATATACCTTTTAAATCCTTTTGCTGAGAATTGTTTTCCTGCCCTCATTTTTTTGAGGATTTCTTTGCCTCACACCTGAATAAGGAGAACATTTAGGTGGCAAAGTGGAGAATCCCACCTCACGTTTTATGTGACTTGCTCAGGACAGCTGTAGTAACCATGATGACAAACACCAGATAGTAAAGAATTTTAGCACCAGGCGCGAAGCTGTTCTACATGGCTTCTATCTTTCATCCCCCAACAAGCCATGGAAACATTCCAACCACCACATCTTACAGATCAGAAACCTGCAGCTGAGAAAGCTAAGTACTTCAACCTGACAGTGGAAGATGAGATGGGAGTTGATCCCAGGATATGTAGCCTTGAAGCCAAAACCCCATGTTCTCAGGGTCTCCTGGAGATCTCCAGGGACATGCTCTGCATGGGCTTCCAAACTTCAGCTATCAAAACCAACTGTGTACCTTTCATTCCTATCTCTCAAACAATAACTACCTCAAAATGAAGTAAACTTGATTTGCCTCCTGTTTCCTCTTTTAGAGAGAGCCCTCCCCACCTCCAGGGATGTCTGCCCAAACCAGCCATGATTGTAATTTTTGTTAAACAGGTTCAATTCAATTCAATATCAGCCATTTTATGTGGTTTTCAACAGTAAATTTAGCACAGGTAATGGTACATGAGAGGAAAAAGCTGAAAAGTAGACAAAGGATGTGACTGAAGGCAGATATCTGCATAATGAAGGGATTGCTAGTGACCCTGGGACTGGAGGGACTGAGGGATGAAGGAGGCACAGGATGTGTTCTACCTGGTGAAGCTGAAGCCTCTCCTCTAAGCAGGAGCGACTGCAGGTGTGGTGGATTCTCTGGAAGCTTCAGTTCCCCTTTCAGAGAATCCAAAGCACACCAAAAGAGGCCCCAGAAGCTTCCAGAGAATCCTCTAAAGCAGAGCGGGAAAGAAACATTCTATGTCGTCCCAGACTCCTGCCAGTACGTCTGGTTGGACAAACTTAGCCGGACTCTAGAGGCCAGTGGAGTCTGGGGAGCCTATTTTACAATA
This sequence comes from Miniopterus natalensis, assembly GCF_054644295.1. Classification (NCBI taxonomy): domain Eukaryota; kingdom Metazoa; phylum Chordata; class Mammalia; order Chiroptera; family Miniopteridae; genus Miniopterus; species Miniopterus natalensis. The sequence goes on along the minus strand of NW_028270002.1, from coordinate 65,241 downwards.
GAGTGGAGTAGATAAGGGTGAAGAGTAGATGTGAAGGGTGCCAGTTGAATGAAAGGCAGGGTATTTAATGGCTCTCTGAGGTTGAACTTGAATCTGTTTACCACTGGCTTGTTTTTAGGCCCCATGCTGCTAGGAACATGTCCCATTTCAGAGCTGAGCCTGTGAATGGGAAACATTCTCTGTGTTTTCGTACATACTGAATTTCATCCTCACAGTCGAGTAGCACAATGGACCTTGCCAGGGCCTCACTCCAGTTACTGGATGAATTCACATGAATGGATGAAGGAAAGACCTCCTCATAATGACATCATGCTGAGCCACTGGGCTCCTGTCCTCAAAGCCCAGCTCAGCAGAGCTGTTTCCCAAACAGAGAGATCAGGTGGAGGACCAGGCTTTGCACCCCTATCTGTGAGTATCAGAGCAGACAGAAGTGAGGCAGGTAGAACAAAGACCACAGGCGATCATGGTGTGGGGGTCCAGTGCAGACTCCAGGTGAGTTATAAGAGTACACCTGCTGGGACTCAGGTTGGGTAGAGAGGGTGTCATCAGTCCACCTGGTTTGACAGGATAGATCACATTTGTGCGACTGGAGCTTTAAAAGCTGTGTGATTCAGGTTCAATTTTGTAAAGAGGAATGCTTCTACATAACTGAGGATGAATGGGTAACCTGAAGATTCACCCCTGGGATCTCAGGGGTCCAGAAATAGTGCTCTAACTGAGGGTGTGAAATCTAGACAATCCACTGTAGTGAATGCATGTGCTCACACTAGGAAATGCATAATGCAGAGATTACTAAAGAGTTAACCCACATGCAGTTCCTAGGTGATATCTGAAATGAACACACTATCAGTTGTGGGTGTTGGTTCCTCTTGACCAGCTGGATGCTCCTTGCAGTTCACACAAGGAAATTGGCCTGTATGGAGCTCTTTTGGCTCATCTTCCTGCACAAAGCATTTTACAGGAGATAAATAACTGATATGATGGTACCCAGAGGCCAATTCTGGGACTTTGTTACCTCTAGGCATACCCTGCAGGGATGGTGAAAGGACATCTAGGCCAGTGGGGGCCACTGCCTCTCAGAAGCTTGGAACCTGAACCTTGTGGCCAGAAGAAGGATGGATTGAACATGATATTAACGTATTGCCCTTACATTCCTCATCCAAATGTTTTTGGTGTTCTTGTACCCAGGCCCGCATGGTTGTCAAAGCTGTATCTAAAGGAAGACAGAATGACACTAGCACACAAAGGAAACCCCGAAAAAGACTTGGTGAGGTTGGCTTGTTTACCCTGACTGGGAAGAATCCAGTCAGAATGGGTAAAAATTTTGAATTTTTTCTGTGCACGAAAGCAGCTTTACTCCTTTGCAGTACAATCATTCTCAGACCACACAGACCAAGCAGAGTCCTAATATCAATGAATAAGTCATGTTTTTGTAATTAGTAGAGAGATCATTGTATTCAAATTGAAGATGCTCAAGTATCCTAAAGATTCTTGTTTAAATGAGTGACACCCAGTGTACATGAATGTGCTCAGCAAACTCTGATTCTTAATCCAGTACAGGCCTCCCCAGGGCAAACTTGCACAAGCTCCAAATATTTGTGCTTCCCTGGCTGTGTGTGTGTTAAGTGTGAAGTGTGTTCCTCTTTCACTACGATTCCAGGGTCATACGGAGAGGTCTAAATGCATAGGTCAGAGGTCACAGTTCAAGGGTCCAAGGACAAAGGTCATAGGACTGTGCAATGTCAAAAGAGGCAGCAACTATGGAAAGCATCAGCTACTATTCCAGAGAGTGCTTCCTAATCAGACACTACATCAAGAAGCAGCCATTAACTCGAGAGGGAACCAGTATCTTGAAAGGCAGGTACTATTGTGAGAGGCATTCGTTACCCTGAGATTCTGCCAGGGTCACTAGAGTCGGCCAGTATCACAAGTGGCAGGAACTATTTTGATGGATGGGCACTATTGGACAAGATACCCAGTATTGGGAGAGTTGGCCAGTATCATGAGAGGCAAAAAGTACCAGAAAAGGCAGGCGCTATTGGGAGAGGCAGCCATTATCGTGAGAGTTGGCCAGTATCCTGAAAAGAAGAAAATATTGGGAGAAGCAGGCACTATTTGAAAAGGCTGCCAGTATGGCAAGAGGCAGCCACAAGCGCGAGAGGTGCGCAGTATCGCGAGAGGTGTGACTGTCACGAGAGTTGGGGAGTATCATGATAGACCCCGACTATCGTGAGATTTGAGAAGTATCGCGAGAGGCAGCGATTATCGCAAGAGTTGGGAAATATCGTGAGAGGCAGCCACTATTGTGAGAGTTAGGAAGTATCAGGAGAGGCCGCCACTATCACGAGAGTTGTGCAGTATCGCGAGAGGCAGCCACTATCACGAGATTTGGGAAGTGTCGCGAGAGGCAGCTGCTTTCTCGAGTGTTGGGAAGTGTCGCGAGAGGCCTCATCTAGAGTGGGAGCTGGGCAGCATTGTGAGAGGCAGCCACTCTCGCGAGAGTTGGGAGGTATAGCAATAGGCCCCAACTATCGCGATGCTACTGGGCACGGACTTCTGTCTAAAGTGTTTACTGACTTACATTTCTCCACGATCCAGAGAGTTGAGCTGAATGTAAAATCCCTGTGGTGGGTAAAAAGTGTGGGGCCGGGGAGAAGAGGTGCTTCTATGGGGGGCTCGGCTGGGGGCACGAGGGTGTCCTGAGCCCTGGGGACAGGACAGCACAGGACGCCCAGAGGAGGGCCCGTCCCTGTCGGTTGTGTTAACCAGGGCAACCCTGGCCCACCGACCAATGCTGGGCATCTTACCTGATCTTGTCAGGAACTCTTTTTCCATCTGTAAAATGGGCGGAAGTGGTAAGTTCCTCCTGGCGCATGTTCCGAGGAACACGGTGGAAATAACTGTGTGAACATAACCATACACTGAGCCTTTCTCAGGACTATGCTGCAGAACTCTAGGAATGTGCAGAGTTAATGCAGTAAATTCAGTTAGAGCTACGAGAAAGGCCACAGTCAGAGAGCAGTTAATCTTCATCTGTGTGAAGCTACAAGAAGCTCTTATTTCCAGGGATGAGACAGCCTCTGGTCAGTGAGACAACACTTTCTGTTTAATTCTGTGTGAAGAGAAGCTTAAGAAAAGTATTTAAATGTGTGAGGTGAGAAAAAAAATAAAGCAAGTTATACAAAATATGTTTTATAAGCCAAAATGTACTAAGTACAAATAAGCTTATATTGCTTAGTAGTGTTTAAGTCATCACTGATTCTAGAATAAATATTTCAAGCATACAGAAGCAAACTTTCAAACCCAAGAATAAAATGACGCCACCTGTCTATGACATGATACAAAATTAGAAGTGTGTTTTTAAAAATTCTGTTGTATATGAATATATTTTCAAAGCATTGATTTCAACCAACACACCAATTTCAATCTATTCTTTGTATTTTATTTTCATTCACACTTAACAGTGTTGTACATCTGGATTCCAAATGCGCTTCACTTGCTGGAAAGGCTCACTGATACCCTGAGGTCACCGGCCAGGAACTGGCTGCAAGCTGCCGTCTCTGTCACCAGCCAGGAGGCCCATTTCCTCCAGCCTGCTTCACCTGGGCAGAGTTGGAAATGCAAAAGCGGGCCTGAGCTACAGCAGAGTAAGGCTCCGGCCCCCTCAGAGGCTGGAGCCCCTGCAGAGTTGCCCTGGCAGGTTCTGAAGCAGGTGCATGGCTGGGGGTCCCGAGACCCAGTGCACCGCTACCAACCCACTGGCTGCACCCCGAATCAGGCCAGAGTTACTTCCCCACCTCGGGGTCTGGAAAACCTTCCCACAGCCTGAGATCTTCCTTCAGTGCAGCAAGGGGAACTCCTCCAAATCAGGATGAGCTCGTGGCTGGGAACGTGACCTGGGTACTTGGTGAGGTTGGGGCCCTGGACGCCTCCAGGTGTGTCTGCTGGGCAGTCACCCTCCTGTGAAAACTGGCCAGGGCCCTCAGTTACTGAGCAAATGCTCAGATGGCTTGGCCTAGTCTTACCCCAGGCACCTCCTGGAAGAATCAAAATCTTAAACAGGAGTGGAGATCTCCACCCCACTGCCCGGTCAGGTCCAGGGACACTGCTGGGGTCACAGTGACTGAGGTGGGCCCTGGGTTCTCCAGGGTCAGGGCCAACCAAGAAATTCAGAGCAGGGGAAAGAGACTCTGTTTCCCACCTGCCTGCACCTGCCTTCAGGTCGTGAGTGTCCAACCTACTAAGATCTGGAGGATGTTGGGGACTCATACCACTCGACATTTCCCTCTGGTGGTCAGGAAGACCCAGTTCACTCAGACAACTGATGTCTCACTGTTGTTACAATGGGCATTTCCTTGAGGACTAACGACACTGAACTTCCTCACGTGTTTTTTGTTTTTGTTTAGGGTTTGTTTGTTTTTGGTCTTTTGTCACCTATCAATCTTCTTCTGTAAAGAGCCTGTTCAAAGCTTTTGCCCATTTTTAAAAATTCCAGGTTTAAAATGAGTGATGCATTTTCCTTCAAATGTAATATGCAGCCTTTGTTCTAGACTCTTGCTAACACTGTCCTTTCTGCATCTATTTTGTCCATGTCGCTTTTCCAACATTCATTAATAAAGATGTGAATTTTATTGTCCTTGCTGACCTTCCCTGGCAGATGCAGGACCTGTGTCTTTGGTGTTCCATTTTATTACAAGGTGACAAAATTGACATTTTCTTTTTGAAAGTCATGAAATGGACCATTGTATGGTGAGGTCTCCATCTGTGCTCAAAGGTAGAGGAAAATATTGCTGTGATTTAGCAGCAAAATTCAATTCTCTGCACCATGTATGGGGATTTCCAGCTCTAATACACCTTTGCTAAGAGCTACGTGAAAAGGACAATGCTCGAGGAAAATGTAGGTGTTTGCAGTAAAAGTGAAAGATTTGTCACTCTCTGTCCCCACGTCCGTCCAGCCTTCTTTCATCTAGAATTCCTACTTTTTTGTGTGTAGTTAATACTTTTGTAGAGGAAACAGTGGGGCTTTAAGTTATTCTACAGCCTAGGTCTGAAACTTTAGGGCAGCATCCGTATAGATGAGACAGGGGAGGGAGAGAGAATCCAGAGATTCCAGGGAACAGAAGGGCAAAAGGGGGAAACCAAGGAGAGGGAGCCCCATTTATAGAACAAAATTAAATTAGAAAGCAACATACACGCTCTGTCCCAAGAATCCTGATTTGAACAGAAACTGTTCACTGTGGATGGGACTTGAAGCAAGGAGGGCAGGTCTGTTACCATCGATGTCCTTTATTTCCAATCCCAGGAAATGTGGGGAAAGTAGCACATTGATGGGAAACCAAAACAAATAGAAGGGTGGTCTCACCAAGCTTCCTGGGCAGGGACAGGGGGAGACAGAAACATGGATCGGCTGCCTCCTGCATGCCCCCGACTGGGGATCAAGCCCAGCATCCCCAGCATGTGCCCTGGTTCATGGGTGGACACTCAACCACTGAGCCACACTGGCCAGGGGGTCAGAGGTAGTTTAGAAGTCACCATCAGCACCCCAGATAGTTACCGCATGCAGTTGGAGTTCAATTTGACAGAAATTGTCAGGTAAACACCACCCATTCGGGAGAGAGTAACCCAACCTCATTCAACAGAGATTGTTAGCATTTCTATGAGACATAGGGAAATGTTGGACCATCTTCATAGTCTCTCCCCCACACCCCATGTTTGTAACTGTAAAGGGCTGGCTTTCCCAAAGGAGAGGGCGTCAGGCATCGCCATGGAGGGCCCTGGCAGGGACACCGTCTCTGTAGCAACCGAGTGCTGGCGAGCAGGCTTCTATCAGGAGTGCATCTAAAAACTCCCGCAAGGTTTCGAAATGGGGAGCCAAAGGGGAGCCTATTTCAAATTAATTCGTCCTGTTTTATGTGATAAAAAAATTCATCCAGGCTCCTGTGAGACAATCCGCTTCCTTGTGTCGTTGTTGGAACCGTGCGTTTAACGGAGAAGTGCCAGCTCCTGCCCTTCTGCGTCCTGTGCTCTCTATCGCACTGTGGGTGGGGTCTGGCTGCTGGATCCCCAGCAGCAGAAAGTCTGTGAAGTGACCAGTTCTGTCTCGGACGTCACCCGATAGCACTGACCCTGACTGATTTCTTATAGTTTGAATTTTAGTGCACTAGATTATATTTTTTATGTGCTGGGGAGTTGGGTTTCTAAGTTAATCATGTTGTGACATTTTTAGGTAAAGGGGCCCTGTGTGTTGCAATAACTGGTTGGGGGAAATGGACTTGGAGTCAGGGCTACACTGGAGGAAAAGGAAACCTACCCGGAGTTTGGCCACTGTCACTGAGGGAAACACAATGTGAATAATCTCCAGTCTTGCTTCTAACATCTATGCCAGATAGTGAAAATTTTAAAAACAGAATTTTCGGTACCAGATTTTTTAAAGATATGTTTACCTAAAGTTGACTATAGAAGAAATAAAAATAAAGTCAGCTTTTGTATCGAATGTAGCTGGAAAGACTGCTGCTCCCTCAGTAACAATAAGAAAAATCCAAACAAAGTACAAATTCATTTTTGTGAACCTGCCCAAGAAGTGAGGTACTTAAGTGAACAAAAGGGCCAATTCATCCAAAATGAGTAAAAATCTCAAATCTGTATATATTTACAAGACAGCTTCAAAATACCTGAAGCAAAAGCTGATAGACTGAAAGGAGAAATAACAGAAGTAAACGATTGCTGTTGAGTATTTTGATATTCTTCCTTCAACAAGTTACAGAACAAGGAGACAAAACAGTCACCAAGACACAGAGGACCCGAACAGCCATTTACCGGTTTAGCTTTTCTAGAACCCGCAGCCCGACACGCACAGAACACGCATGTACAAGAACACAGAGCACAGACCAGGAGAGACCTTATCCTGCGCTGTGAAAACCTCAGGAGACTGAGAAGAACTGAGATCATGCAAAGCAAGTTTTCTGACCATATTAGAAATAAATTGAAAATTAACGAGAAAGCTATCTGAAAATTTTTGAAATATTTGGAAACTAAGCTAAATCACTCAGTCCAAGAGAAAGTTCCAAGGAAAGCAGAAATGTTTGGAATAGCATGAAAATGTATCTACAGTGTGACAAACTCTGGAAATGTCTAAAATGATGCTTAGATATGGATATTGATACAATATTGGGGCAATGATGTAAATAAGAGGGGACTGTTGCAAAACCGTGGGTCAGCTTTCTGAACCCGGTAATGCACAAGCTGGGCCTTGAGCAATGAGGGGGCGCAGTCAGGCGGGTGTCTGTGCCTGATAAGACCCGCGGGGTGGAGTGGACGAAACAGCATCGCGCAAGGTGTGGGATGAGGGAAACGTGGGCCTGACCCTGCACTACAATGAGCTGCACCAGGGTGACGGTTAATGATGCGAGAAAAGATTCCTTCCAAGGGGACCACGGGCAAGAAGAACGGAGCCTGGGACTGGAGGGTCGGTGGCCCCTAAATAAATGCCCAGCAAGGAAAACAGAAGATGAGTGGTTGGGAAACAAGAAAAATAGGAATAGAATTACATCATCACAGAGAAAAGAGCACCAGCTTCTCTCTGGGCTTTGCTGGCATCTCCCCAACCCATCTTCAGAGAGGGGAGGCTCCACCAGCCAGCATTTTCCCATTCCTTTATTCCAGTCTTCATTTCTTTTCTGAAACTAACACCTTTTTCCAATTTTAAATGTTAGTTATTTAAACGCCAATATTTCCTGAAATATTTCTCAGGGTTTTTTTCTCTCTAACAGGACATCGGTTACCTCTATACCAATGGCTGGAAAAGTAAATGGTTTTCATTTAAACCCCCTTCCCCTGGACAACGCCCTCCCCTGGACTGAGGCTCAGCTTAAGAACCTTCAGTGCAAGAGAGATCCGTCTGAAAATAGGAGCCGGCGAAAGGAGGCCTGGACAGCGGAGGCCCCTGTTCAATGGTGGCCGTGATAATGAGAACCTGCCTACAGATTCCTCCCAGCTAGAAAAAGAAAGGGAACCTGCATTTAAATGTTTTCAGCTCTTCAATTAAAAAAAAAAAAATCAGTATACCTTCCAGAAGTAAGTTTCAACAGGAGCACACAGAAGACTCCCCCTTTCCAGGTAACCTGGCTCTGGTACCTGCTCCTACTGGGCTCTTCTTCAGACATTGCAATTGTCCTTAAACTAAAAAGTAGCAAATAATATGACTCTACTAAGTATAAATACTCTCCCCTCCTGGTTTATCAGATGCTCCATCTGCTACTTCAGACTGTTGGCTCGTACTCACCTGAGATTTAACTAAAACCCCGAGATGTCCACATCAGCTTCGACACAGACTCTTCCAAACGCCTTTTCCTTTGAGCCTGAATTGGAAACGCTGCATTATCTCTTTCATTTCAGCCCACACCTTTCTAGCCTTTTGTGGATTCTATGTTGTGAGGCATACTAGCTATTTCCATAGCTTTCTGGTACCCACAGAAGTAATTGCCACACTGTATTTATTGTCAGTCCCTCTGAAGTGACTGAGTGTCTGGGGACGTCAAGCGCTTGGCTCCCTGTGGGGGCTACAGACAGAAGTGAAGTGGCCTCTGACCTCCCCAGCTCCCCAACCTAAGGTCGCACAGTGGGTCATGTGATCAGAAGTGGTCGCTGTGGGGGACCTGGGGGTGGTGCAGGGGACACAGGCCTTGATGCATCAGGACAAGCTTCCTGGAGGAAGCCGCATTTCTACTGGTTCCCTGTTAATCACTGTGGTGCTGCTCTGATGATGGATTCCGGTGACCAGCGCCAGGGACACCTCCCCAATCAGTGCTTCTCCTTGAGGGCCTCAGACCAGCAGCATCACAGGGCGGGGACCTGCCCGAAAGGAAGGGGCTCAGGCCTCCCCCAGGCCTGCCACACTGTAAACAGGAAGATTTGCAAAGTTGTGTTTTCATATCTCCACCAGGGGATCATGGTGGCACGAACCTCTGAGCACAGCTGGTGTGGACAATTCCAACCCTTTCATCAGTATCAATGAGAGTCACCCATTCCCAGAAGCTGGGGAGATGGGGGGACACCCAAGGTGACATGGAGGTCACCATGTTGTACCTGCAATGATTGTTTGTCCTAGGGACTCCCTCGACTTCAAATTACCAGCAGAGGTTGCTATTTTATACTTTTTTAGCTTGCCAGTTCTTTGCTGTGATACTTTTTCAAAAATATATTTTTATTGATTTTTAGAGAGGGAGAAGGGAGAGGCAGAGAGAGAAACATCAATGTGAGAGAGAAACATCGATCAGCTGCCCCCTGCACGCCCCCTACTGGGGATTGAGCCTGCAACCTGGGCATGTGCCCTGACCAGGAATCAAACTGCCAACCTTTCCATGCAAGGATGACACCCAATCAACAGAGTCACATTGGCCAGGGCTGCTGTGATGCTTTTTAAAACGATAACACAGAGCTGCATATTGTATTTCCTCAAGAAAGCCACAGTGGTACATTCCATCTCACATGCTCTTCCTATGGTGACACTGACATTCTTCCCGCTGAGTGGCGGGGTCTGTGCCCCTCCTCTTGAAACCGGAGGAACTTCTGTAATTGCCTTGACCATTGCAATACGGTGGAAGCGATCGTAAGTGAGCGGGTCATAAAATGTCATGCCCACCTGCCCTGCCCTGTGGGTGCGCAGAGCCTTGGAACCCAGCCACTGGGCCCTAACAGAGTCCACAAGCCATGTGGAAATGCACCCTGTCCATCCAGGCAACAGCCAGCATTACCTGCCACACCTGGAGTGAAGGAGTCCTCGGGTAAGTCCAAGTCACTCTAACTCTCCAAGCCAGGGCACAGCAGGGGACAGGGACAACTTGTGCATGCTGAGCCTTGTCCCAGTAACGGGTCTGTGGAAACAATAAATGGTTACTTGTTTCCAGTCACTGAGTTTGGGGAGGTTTGTTCCGTAGCAGCAGATAACTGAAACGGGCAGAAAAGTGGACAGGAAGCACTTTCAGAGAAAGTGATCCCTAGATGAACACACCTGCGTAATCGTCCCCTAGGTCACGAAATGAAACACTGCCAGCATCCTATGGGCCCCTCCAGACACCTCCAAGTGACAACACCCCAAAGGCAATCACTCTCCTGATTGCCAACACTGGGGATCAATTGGGACTATTTTAAACTCTGGATTAATGAAATAATCTAACAGGTACTCTTTTGTGATGAATTTCTCCAGTATTCTTTGTGCAGTTAATCCAGCCTGTTGCCCACAGCTGTGGTCCACTCGCTTCCACGGCTGAGTGCTGTTCTACTTTACGGACATACGATTCTTCCTCTGCTCTACAGTTGGTGGATATTTGGGGTTGAAACCATAATACTGCTATTAATATTCTCATGCATGTCTCTTAGTGTATGCAGTCATCATTTTCTTTGAACTTATACCTAGAAGTGGAAATTCTGGGTCATAGAATATACAAATATTCATATTTTATTTAAAATACCAAACTATCTTCCAACATGACTACCAATAAGCCCTCTCATCAACAGTGTATAAACTCCTTATTTTTAAAATTTGTATTATGTTTTACATTCTTATTGAATTTATTGGGGTTACATTGGTTAATAAAGTTAAATAGGTTTCAGGTGCCCAATTGTGCAGCACATCGTCTGCACTCTGCACAGTGTGTCGGCTGCCCCAGGCCAAGCCTCCTTCCATCGCCACTCACCCCCCTTTACCCTCTCCCCTCCTCTGGCCGGTCACCCACAACAGTGTATAAACTCCTTAAATGGAGCCCTTCTGCTGGGCGACCCTAACGTGCACTTTCCTGGTGCCCGATGCAGTGGACACCTTTTTTATGCTAGTTACGCATTTGTACATTTTCTCTTGTCAGTTGCTCGTTGAAGCTTTTGGCAATGTTTTCATTGGGTGGTCTTACCTTTTTGTTATGTTTGTAGGAGTTTCTTGCCTATCCTATAAGACACTTGTCAGTTGCCAGCTGCTGTAGAAGAAGGCTAGAATAATCTGTGGCCGTGATGGAGGGACCACGGGCAGCCTGGCGTTTCAGGAAGGGGAGTCAGGGGTGGCTGCCCGTGGGGTTTTCATACCTGAGATCAAGCAATTTAGGGAGAACCTTTAAATACAATTATCTGACAAAGACTTGGAAAATTTCATGATAAAAGAGGGGATTGGCACCACCCCCGCACAAGACTGGGCTGAAGAGTCTTCATAAAATAAACAGGTTTCATGTGAGCCCTTACACATTATTTTCTTTGAATCTAAACTCATCTCAGAAATAGCACAATTAGTATTTTTCCTATTTTATGTGTGGAAATTGAAATTCAGAGGACTAAAAGAATTGCATAATGCCATACAGCCTTGTTCAATAGCAAAATAATTTAGATCTAAACAAGGCTAGGTTAGGGTTAGATTTCAACAAGTTTAGATTTAAGCAAGGCTCTGTCCTTGCAAGACGTGCCTCTATATATACCTACTGTGTTCCAGGCTCTGTGGTCAGCACTGAAGCTGCAAAGGCAAGATGTAGATCTTGCCCTGCAGGGACCTGAAGCTTAGGGACAGAGACCACCCAGTGGGAGAAGTGAATAGTGTCATAGTGCCAGTTGAGAGGCCATATATCCCAGATATTTATGAGGAAGCGACGAATCTTGAAGGACACACAGAAGTTAGCCAGGCGAAGCTGGCTGGGGGCGTTAAAGACTTCAGGCAGAAGGTACGGTCAGGGAGGCCTGAGAGCACGTCACACTTGGGCAACTGCCGCCAGTTCCGCATGTTGCTGCGCTGGGCTGTGCGTGAGGAGCGGGTATGAACACGGAGGCAAACAGTGTGCCCTCAGTTGGAAATTTGAACTTTGTTCTAAAGGTTTCAAGGCGCTGAAAGAGGAATGTAAGTAGGCGGAAGGACTCAGATTAACCAGAGTTTGAGACTTAGCTCTTCTGCTTATTAGCTATGGGACTGTAGTCAAGTGATTAAATATTTTGAGCCCCAGTTGCTTCATAGGTAAAAGTGGAGATAACATTCAATTTGCAGGCATTTAGGGGGACTAAGAAAAATAAAAAACACTAGTGTATCCCGAACGGGTAAGTACTGCATGTGGAGACCCAATTAGAAGTAAGGAGAGTTCCCTACACGTATTCTAAGCCATTTGCATTTTAGACTGACAGAAGGTCTGTAGGCCTGGTTTCCCGGAATTACCACATTTATGTTCTTTCTCACAGGCCAGCCCTCCAGATCTCTATATTGAAAGATTTAATATAGCTCTTGGACAGTGTATGGGAGCATTGCAGAGCATTGTGCCTCTTTTCATTTATATGGTAAGTTAGAGCTTGGTTTACTGGTCTAAGCATCAAGAGCGAAGCATGTTCTGTTTTTCTTTTGCTATATGTTATGGTGGAAATGGAAATTAATCTATTTTAGGAATGTTTGAAAGTGTTGCCATAGAAGAATTATTTACCCCTTTTCTGTTTTAAAGTTCCATAAATAATATTGCTATATACACAATTAGGCATGAATATCAGCAGTTATCCGTTGAGCATTTATTTTATTTCTGCCATATGGAAGATATTGTGCTTGGAAAATAAAGATGTATAAGAAAGATTTCTTGTCCTCAGAAAAAGAATTAAGACGTGTATCTAAAAATGTGAAGTATGATAAATGCCAAGTAAGTCATCTCATAAAAATATGGAACGACAAAATTTACTTGCGTTCTGATGATTTCTTCCACTTGGAGAATTATGCCTCGAGTATAATTTGTGGTCTGTTGACTTTGTTGATTAGTCCCTCTTCCCTTTAAATATATCAAGTTGCAGAATCTTAATGTCAGTGTTCCTGTCAAGTGGAGGGGCTCGTTATCCCAGTGGAGTGAAGCCATCATCCCAGTTCCTCTTTGCTTATTAGATTAGGGACTGGGGTGTGTAGGTTGAGCCTGTATTCTATAGCATAGAGATTGCTGTATGTCTTATACCCATCTTCAAAATGATTTATTTATGCTCCATAAGATATACTTCACTGAAAAAAAAAAACCCCAAAACTACTAGAAAAAAGCCATACAAAACAGAACACTGGGAGAAATTTCCATTATCACCAGGGGCCATTATTTAAGTAATTTATGGAAGATACTTACAGTTGAAAAATACGCAGTTAAAAATAATGACGTGCTATGTTATTTTAGAGAAAAATCGTTCCCAAGAGACATTATGTGGAAAAGTAAGATGCAGAGCAGGGTATAATATTTCTCCATTAGCAAGTGTGTTTTCTTCTGGAAAAAAGCATATCCACATATGCAAGCAACCTTTTAGGAAGAATATACAGAAGTTTTCCCAGTGTAGGGTGGGACCTTTTGGAATAGGACAGAGGGCCTGCAGTGGGACAGTTCTTTTTATTGTATAACCTTTTGCATGGTTTTAATTTTTAACCATGTACATGTTATTTTTATAATTTTTTAAAGAGAAAAAAAAAAGTTGTGTTAAGAATTAAGAGAATCAGCAACTTGTTAACATTCCTCTTTGCGTTTTCCGTTCCTGTACATTGAGTTAACATTTAAACATGAACAAATTCAATTGTTTTGACTTATCAGTAATTCTAATCAGGATGCTTCTGGCTGCCAGAAACAGAAGACCAGATTCAAAGTGATTTAAGTAAATAAGGGAAAGCATTAGCTCTTACAGCAAAATCCAGATATAAGGCAGTCTCCAGTTTGGCCGAATCTGTGGCCTAACAGTGCTGCCAAGGACTCGGGCTTTCGTCTCTGCTGTGTACATCTGATTCACCTGTTCTCCGCACAATGCTGAGATGACTGTCAGATACTTTTCATTCAAGCCTAGCTTTCTCTCAGCCTTACGGGGCTGCCGTGGTCACGCGTCTCCCTTTGAACCAGGCTCTCTCTCAGGGAATACCACACGCTGAGTGACTTACACTAAGCGCTGGAGTGGAGTGTATGTTGGGGCCCAGCCAGTGCACGTTCGCCTCCTGCTTTCAGCCTAGATCATGGATAAATGGGAACTTTTGTTAGTGATACCCGGTGTTGCCTTTAGATGATCCGGTATTTTTAAAGGGCATATTAAGTGCCTCACACAGTGGGTTCTGTGTGTCTGTCCATCATCCCTCTCTAGGTTATGCCAGGTATCTCCCCCTTGTTCTTTTGGAGGTGTGTGGTTCATGGCATTTTATCTTTATGTACTTTTAACCCCATGCCGGAAAGACATGTAAATAGGATAGGGCTTTCTTTTGTTGCTTGGTGTTGGGTTTTTATGTTTTGATTGATGCTTTTATGAATTGTTTCCCAAAAATAATTTATTTTTAGTGTTTCAGCTTTAGACTAATCATTTCCTCTAATTGATTCGCTGAAGAATAATTTATTTTCCTTTTCAGAATAAGTTTTACATCGAAACGAAGCTTAACAGAGACTTAAAAGATGACCTTATAAAGCTGTTTACGGAACGTTGCAGAAAAGCACATTTACAGCCTACTGCGTGAGTAATTCACCTTGCTGGGGTGAGAGAACACCAGCAGTGATGTGCATAGTTTTTGGTCAGCGAGCACTGGCACATAAACCCCATGTTGGCATCTTCTGAATCATGCAGCAGAAGGTGTTGAAGCCCAGTTCTGTAGAGGGGGCCTGAGGAGTTGAAGGTGTGACTTGGAGGTCGCCTCGTGAGCTGGGAGCTGCTCAGCCACGTGCCCGGACAGTGCCTGATACTTGCTGACTTTCCCTCCTCTGACAATGGGGGACATAGCAAGGAAGGGGTGTGCCCCTAACTTTGTCACTGGTAACTCTAGGAGGAGCCCAGTGTGATATCTTTGAAGCCGGAGCACAGAATCCTCTCTGATGTTTACTCTTTGATGCAAAAACACTTCCCCTCTGGCTCTGGCATTTATTAACTATATCTCAGGGCAGTTTCTTACCCTCTGGCCCTGTGTTTTCTCTTCTGTGAATTGGGGTTAGTAAAATGTTTAACGTGGTTATTATGTAGATTAGTAAGTAAGCGGAGCATAGTGCCAAATTCAGTTTTTCCTTTCCCCCCATTCCCAGGCCCCTGCCCCCTTACAGTAGGCGGCATCTTATACCTTTCCTAAAGGAATACACCTCTCCAAGTGAAATTTAGGAGTCCCCTACAACCTAATGTGTCAGCAGTCTTTAAAAGCTCATATTTTATGCAGTAAATCATCAAGTCATGTTTTAGAATTTGGCACATTTTGGATTTGCAGTAATTTTTGCTTTTCTAATAGTCATAGTTTCTACCACAATGAACTTTTACTGGAACTTACAAAAGAATTGTTGTAAGCTTGACCACAAACTCTTTCATTTTTGAGTGTAAATAAAGGGAAGGAATATTAAACATTGGGCCAATTTATTTTAGAAAGGCAGGGTTTTCAAGTAATACTGTAGATGAAGATAATATATTTCATTATGTCCTCAAGAGATTCCAGAATCATCCTGGAGATCTAGAATCTTGGGAGTATGGCCTTTTTAAAAAAAGGCTTTCCAGATGCTTACAGGTATCTTTAAATATGATCTTGTGAGGTATCCCAACTATTAATTATAACCACTTAAGTATTATCTCTGATGTCGACATTGTCTTTGTTTTCCTTGTAAAAGAAAATACAGCATTTTGGAGTTTTTCCTATTAAAATTCTTTAGACCAGTGCTGTCATTTGGTAGAAAAGCATATTTACTATGTAAATATGTTTTTATATTTGTCAGTAATTTGGAAATCAATTTTATTGGGCGTATGCAAAGAAAATATTCAGAGAGAATCCAGATTTAGTGAGAGAAAACATAAACGGATTACTTCTTCCTTTCGTTTATTATAGAATCTGATTTTTAATAAACAGTACACTTAAAGGTGGATATATCTTTTCTTTTTCAAGTAAACTGAAAAGGCCCTTAAGCTTTTGTAAGTTGGATAAAACTGAACTTATGAGATATTTGTTACGCAGTTACCAGGCACT
The DNA here is from genome assembly GCF_054644295.1 of Miniopterus natalensis. Lineage (NCBI taxonomy): Eukaryota > Metazoa > Chordata > Mammalia > Chiroptera > Miniopteridae > Miniopterus > Miniopterus natalensis. The sequence continues at coordinate 49,307 of NW_028270002.1, read as the reverse complement.
GTGACTATTCTGTAACTGCCAGTTTGTGCTTCATAGTCTCTCCCCCTTTCCACCCGGCCTCCCCCAGCTACCCTCCCATCTGGCAACCTTCAGTCGGACTTACTGGAGGTCAAGACAATTGGTCAAAAGTAGGGAGAGGGAATAATAGAGTATGGGTTTCGAGTGCCTGTTGATATTAGAGAGAACCTTGAGTTGGAAGAGACTCTCTTAGAACCTAAAATTTAGAATTTCAGTTTTAAACATTATATTTTTAAAGTATTTTCTGGAGTGCTCAAATTAGCATTTGTCTCCTTAAAATTTCTCTATGCTATTTATAATTGTAACTACCTACTGATGATAAAATCCAAAGGATAAACTTGAACAATGCACTTTTAGCTTTCATGTAAATTCAAGTGTAACTCACAGTGTATGTTTGAAACTGTAAAGTCATTGTTGGCCAAGTGAGATGGCGTTTCCATTTTTAAAAAGACACCGACAGAAGAAAACAGCCTGTCCAATTTGACAAGCCAAGTTATGCCAAGTTTATGGAGTATTTTGGTTAATAAATTGCAGATCTTTGAGAGAGAAATTAAAAATGAACTGTTTTGAGTCAGTAGTATCTATTGTACCCACTAAATGGAATTTGTTTGTTGAAAGAGACATGGACAGGTGAAAACAGCCTGTCCAATGTGACAAGCCTAGCACACAGTAAAATTATGCCAAGTTTTATGGAGTATTTTGGTTAGTAAATTGCGGGTCTTTGAGAGAGAAATTAAAAATGAGCTGCTTTGCCCGGCCAGGCGTGGCTCAGTGGTTGAGCATCGACCTAGGATCTCGGAGATCGGGGTTCGATTCCCGGTCAGGGCACATGCCCGGGTTGCGGGCTAGGCAGCCAGTCAATGTCTCTCTCATCATTGATGTTTCTCTCTCTCTCCCCCTCCTTTCCTCTCTCTGAAATCAATAAAGATATGTTTAAAAAAATTTTTTTTAAAAAAGAACTGTTTTGAGTCAGTAGTATCTGTTGTACCCACTAAATAATGGAATTTATTTGTATTTGTTAATGATGTTATCTAGAGAAATTATTTCTATCCATTTAAAAATGTTCTGATAAAGTTTTTGTTCGGCCGTAGATAACCTAAAAGAAAGCTGGCTCCGTTGTCAGGCTCAGTCAGGGCCCTGCAGCTCCCAGTCATGGGAGTGAGAAGGGGGAGCGAGCATGGTCTCCCTGCTGTTACCCTGAGTAAGAGAAAACACACATACAGCTGTAGCATTTGGGAAAGTCACATTGACTCAGAAAGTCAGCCTGCCTCTGACTGCGGCCACTGACATTACCAATAACATGTCTTTCAGGGAAATCCCAAGAGCCTCAAATACAGTGACCTGGGGGAGAGAGAAATGGCTGAGAGAATTAGAGACCATTTTTCCCCCGAATGTAAGTCTTTTGAGTCATGAGCATAACGGGAAGCACTTCTGGCTCCCTAAGTACCAGGAACACCATTGCTTTTAGGAAGCTGTCCTTGTTTTCAGAGCCGCCGGGACTGAGTCGTTTCCATCGGTGTGTCCACAGCCTGTATGTGTTTACTGCTGGACTGAGCTCCGTTGCACTGGGTTTAAAGGCAGCCTTCACTGAATCAGTTCTTGGGTTGTCCTCTTGGGGTGCTTTTTTCTTGCACTTGTTTACCCTTCTATCTTTGGGAGAAATAGTAATAGAAAGAAAAACCAGTAAATGTTGCACCATTTTTATGTCCCAGTTTTTCTTCTTTTTTCAGCTTTACTTTTAGAAGCCCAGTCAACACATTTCAGGTCACACCTCCAACTATGGCAGATATCGTGCAAGGCCTGTACACTCTCAGACCAGGTAAACTGTACATCATTCCTTTGGGGTTGGACTGCTTGTTTGTGGTGGCTCCAGCCCTACCCAAGAAACAGTGTTTCTCTGTGTGTTTCTGAGCCCTAATGGTATTTGGGTTGGTTATGGCAAAAAAAATTGAGTAGATACTCATCATTGTGAAATGTAAGCTCAGGACTCAGGTGGAATTCTCTCTATTCTAGTGAAACCCAACTTGTTTAGGAAACACACAGAAGAGTTTGTAGGAGACACTTCTGGTAAAATTGACTCTCGCGCCTGGCATTAATCTTTGTCTTTTTGGTTGCGGAGCCTCCTTCATTCTGCCCACACTGCGGGTGCTGTGCACAGGCGCACACGCTCGGGACGCACTCACGATGCCGTCTTCTCAGGCTTGTTGAATAACTTGCAAGCAGTCCGCTGGGGGTCTCAGAACGTATCCCCCTCGGGAAAGGGGGACTACTTTAATAACCTTTTTGTGAAATTCTTTTGTCATTTGAAGATGGAGTGAAATAAAACCTGATCTAAATTGCTTAACACAATACCTGATGATATAATAAGCTTACTAACCTTAAGGTATTACGGTACACTTGGGCCCAGTGGTTATTTTATTTTAATTGGTGGCTTGATTGTTTGCTAAATTTAAAAGATCCGTCAGAATTTAACTTGCTAAAAATGGAAATTTGGTGAAAACTGTAGTAGGAGTAGAGTGTGATGTAAATGCTTCTTTCTCAGGCTACTTTAAACAGTGGCTTCAGTACTCAGATTCAGTGTTACTTAAATTTGGTCGGGTCTCGCTCTATTCATAAAATTTAAACAAATTATCTGTATAAAGTAATTATTTATATAAAGTAGCAAAATATTTTATTTCATGTTTCCAATAAGCTGATGTTTCTCTTTTTGTAGTTTCTCAGAATTTTGAATTTCATTTTACTAAATGTGATGAAATGGCTCATGGATTTTGCTTTTAGTGCTAGGTTATGAATGATTTATTTTATTTTATTTTGGAAGGCATCCAAGTGCAGTTTGACAAATTTCTAAATTCTGCCTCCCAAGTAAGCAGCTTTATCATAAAAGCTCTGGCTTTTATCATAAATAACGAAATGCAGACTAAAAGTAATCAGGGGAGAAACACTCAGAGATACGTGTTCATCTAAATGCTGTTGTTCTAAGGTTGAGCTCTTAGGTAGGATTCGTGCTACTTGTGAAGAGTCTGTATTTACGAATTGTCCTTTTGCAAAGGCAAACCTTTTGTAACCATTGGCATTTTCTGAGATACTGTTAAACGTATTTTGACATTTACACATCTCACCCATTGTGTTCCTGGTTTGTTAAAGCAGTTTTATTCACCTGAAAGATTAAGGTTAAAATATTTTAAAACTTGAATTTTAAATGTAAAAGTTTCTTTCATTGCAGTGAATCTCACGTGCTGATCTTTGTATAGTGAATGCATCTGAATCAGCCAAGAAGGTTTTCTAAACTCTAGATTCCTGGGCCCTAATCCTTGGAGATCCTGATGACTTAACATTTTAAGTGTGTTTTCATTTGGTGTTTAGAAACTCAGCTTAAAAATAGTTGCCCTTCATTTAATACACGTTTTTTGTTTCTTTATCTTTATTTTAATCACTGCTTGGAGTTCCATGAAACGGCAGGTCTGGTTGGCGGCTCACACCGATTGGTTGTGGTCCCCGGAGCACTGTTCCGAGGCTCTTTCCGCACCCTGTTTGAGCTGAGCGAGGTGGAGGGACACGATTGAGGGCGTTTTGCCATGAGTTTGTTCAGGGCTGAGTGAGGTGGCCCTTGTGTCATTTTCAGTCTTTATTTTTTTTTTTGCCATTTCTAACTTGGCTGTTCTCCTGTTGATTTTTTTTTTTTTTTAACTTACCAATGACCCAGCATTGCACAGCATTAGCGTAAATTTTTTCAAATTTATAATTATATTTACTTAAGATTACAATTTTACAATTGAGCTCACTGGAATAAATAGAGCATTGACATTTTATGGTTTTTGATATGCACAGCTAAGATGTTTTCAGAGAGTGAAAATTTGAAAGGGCCAGATTAATAGGCTCCAAAAGGGCAGCAGTGCTCACAGGCAGGGCCCCGGCAGGGAGGCGGGCGCTGGTTCCCTCACGCCCCTGCCACAGGTGGGCCTTCGTTACAGTTGCAGGTCGGTGAGCGGGGGGGAGGTTGTGTTTATTTTAGCCTGAGTTTGCATAAATATTAACAAGGCTTTTATTCTGTTTTTCTTATAAGTTATTCAGTCCTGTCTTTCACTTATCTGGTCTTAGTGATTTGTAAAAATGCTTTATAATAAAGATATTAATTCACCTTTGATGCAAATATTTCCTTCCCTCATATTTAGAATTTTTGATAAGGCCCATTTAAAAACCTCTAGAGATTTTCATTAAATTTTGTTATATCGGTAAAATGTAAAGACATCTGTTTTCTTTACACTGTAAATTCTTTTTAGAAAGGAAGTTTAACCTCTTGTATCTTCTTTATCAGAATAAACTTGCACTTAACTTTGGTTTAATATATATTTAATTTAATTTGTCTATATGATTTTCTTAAAGAATCTTTTCCTTCCCTCACAGAGTGGGTTCAGATGGCTCCAACTCTATTTTCTAAATTTATTCCAAACATTCTCCCTCCGGCGGTGGAATCTGAACTTTCTGAATATGCTGCTCAAGATCAGAAACTTCAGAGAGAACTTATACAGAATGGTCTTATGAGGCAAGTTTTATTTTCTTTTGTGACAAAATATGTCCAGTTTGTGGAAAGGAAGGCACCTGGCTCCTCATTTGACACAGTTGTGACCACAGTAGTAGGCGGATCATTGACTCACTTTTCTTGCTGGGACTGGGGAGAGACATTCACTTCCATAGATTTTGAGGCCAAATTAAGTCTCAGGATATTGGTCTCGACCAAGATCACTGGTACCAAGTCTCTAGTTTCAGCACAGGTTAAGAAGTAAAAGAGCTGACTGGTTGGCCCATGGGTTGGCTTTCCCCCCATTTTTTCCTGGTGGCACCTCTGTGCGTATGGCAGTGGGGCACTGAGTAATCAGTCCACTGGCCACTTGCCCCGCTCACCATCAGGTCCCGCTGGAAAGGCTCCGTGACGCTCAGGGGGTAGACAGGCCTGGCTTTCTTGCAGCAAGTGAGGGAGGGAAAGGCCATGGGAAATGGGAGCGCGCAGACAGCTAGTTCTTCTCTGATGTCCAGTGGTCACGAGTTTCCTGACATTAACTGTAATGTCCCTAACAGCAGGATTATTTTTATACACAGAATGAGGCCATTTCATGCCATAGTAGTTTTACTTAATCATTTTTGAAGAACTAATATATTTGTGTGGTTCAAAAATGAAAATGATATACATTGAAAATAAAAAATATACGCTGAGAAGTTTTTTCCTCACCTGCCTTTCCATCTACTCCCACCCCGTTAGGTAATAAATTTTTAAGTTTCTTGTGATTCCTTCCAATGTTTTTCTTAATATATAGATACAAGCAAATACAATGTATTTTCTTATTTTTATTCAACTCTTACACATCCTATCGCGTAGATCTACTACACCTTGTTTAACCAGTCCCCAGTAGATGGCAACTGGATTATTTCCAATCTTTTGCTATTACCCAGACTGCTGCAGTCAATAGCCTTGTCCGTGCGTAATTCTATACCTGCTGCAGGTATATCTGGAGAGTAAAGTCCCATAAGTGGGATTGCTGGGTCAAGAGTAAATGCAGTTGTAATTTTGACTAATATTGCCCAATTGCCCTCCATAGGGGATTGTGTCATCTTGCATGTGCCCAGCAGAGTCTGAACGTACCTGTTCTCCGTGGCCTTCCATGCAGAGCCTGTTGTTAAACCTTTGTATTTTGCCACTCTAGCAGGTGAAACATAATTACTCAGAGTTGGTTTAATTTGCATTTCTTGTTATGAGTGAGGCAGAGCCTATTTTCACGTTCGTATATTTCTTTTTCTGTAAACTGCCTGTTCATGCCCTGGACTCATTTTTCTATTGGTGGTCAGTGTTTTTTTTAATCTTAGTTTCTAGGTGCTCTTTCTGTAGGATAGAGATTGATGCTTTGCCTGAGAGAAGACAGTTATTTTTTTCCCAGTTTGTTTTTTGACTTTACTTTTGGTGTTGGTTTTTCTTTTTAATTTTAAGTCATGTAGAAGTTTTTATTTTTGTATAACTAACTTTGTCAGGTGTTTTTCTGGCTTTTTAATTTGAATTATAGTTAAAAGTGTTTCCTTAAAACTTTAAAAAATACATGTAGAATAATCTGAGTATACTTTTTATGTTTCCCCCCCTATAAATGTAGGAGAAAAATCACCATAAATTTGAAGTCTTTTATGCTTTTATTCATGTTTTATTTGAATGTTTGCTTTTAATTTAGAGATGAACTTATTGGTGTCTTTAGAAAACAAACGGCCTTCTGAAAACTTTTTATTTCTATGATGCAGTTGAGGAAGTTAGCTCGTGTGGATTTCTCTGAACACCTTGAATTCACCTTTCCGAGCAGTGTGGGCAACTTTTTAAACACCTCCAGAGACATTCCCTAACCCTAATTTTGGAATTGGAATAAGACAGCAGGGTGCAGGACTGCTTGGTGCTGTATAGTAGCTCATATGTAAAATTTGCTTGGGGTGAGTGACTGACTCCATAAGTAGCTTCATGTAACATTGCCCTGGTACATGGACTAACATGGACTGTTCTGCCAAGGCCAACACATTCAGGGTTTGGGTATAAATTGGATTTTTTGTTTCTCTTAGTGGAATTCTTTCGTATGCCTTCTGCCTGAAATTTAAAACGTTAGTATTCCAAGAGGTGATAACATTAAAATGTTTTATTTTACAAACTGAATTGGGCATTTCTAGAATTAAGTTGGCAGTTTATTATACATTTACTGTGAAGATTAAGGCCTGCCTCATAAGTTATTCTGATAAGTGCTTAGCACAGAGAAGGCCCTTCCCAAGCTGACATTCTTGGACTCGCTCGCCGCACTGCTGAGCTGGCCCATCCCGAGCAGAAAGGATGCGCAGCGCCGTCCACGCGGCCGCTGGGAGAGTCAGCCTGTGCTTCCGGCCCTCGTTCCACGTTCTGCCCGGCCAGCTTGATGCCTTCCTTGCTCAGCATTTGGCTAGAATTGTTTTAGAAGAAATGGTGTCCACTGATGCAAAAATAAAAATAAAAATTGGGAATATAGTACAGGCTGTCTAACAAGAATTCTATTACTGGCCGTTCTGACATGAGCAGTCATTTTATGGTTTATGCCTGACCAACCACATGATTCCTTTCAGCTTTGCAAACTGTTTTTTCATTTAAGATTATGTTCCACTTACACGATGTACGGAGTCCTGAGTAGGCAGTTCACAGCTTTAATGTGGACGGCACAGAGTAAGTCTTTGAAGTGTTTTGAAATCGTGTGAATGTTGTCAAATATATCCTCTTTTGCATTTAATGGACACATCCTCATTTGAGCTGAGTTTATGCGAAATATCTTCAGGTGCATGGAAATACCATGTGGACTTATTTCAAAGCTACAATTAACATCTAAGCTAAGAGCGACATTTTCCTTTTTCTGTTACCTGCATAATTGAATTGCTTATTGTCAGGGAAGGCAGGTTGGAGTTCGGTGTTGTCAGACTGCATTATGGAAGATGAGCTCATCTGGAAACTTCTAGCGTGCATGCCCTGAGGCGGAACATCTCATTCAAACCAGCCTGGGGTCCTCTTCAAAGCGAGTGCCAGAGAGCTTTCAAGGGCAAATGAAATGTTCTTTCTGAGGAATTGGTGCCTGGGTTTCTGAACCCAAATAGAACCTGGTAGGGCGGGGGTACTGTTGGTCTTCAGCTGAGGGGGTTCCTCTAGATCGGGGCTTTTCCCTTCAGCAGCAGGGCCTGGTTTGGAGCGCCGCTTGCAGCTTTCCCTGCCGCATTCGCCGGCTGATCTTTGGCAGCCTTCGCGTACGCCGTGTGCACGGCCGCTTCCTGTCTCCTGTCCTCACTTCTGTTTTTCTCCTGTTATTTTTGGCATCTTCAGTTATTTGGCATTTGGGGGTTGGGAATGCAGGTTGTCTGTAGAAGTTGAGGCTCCATATCTCAAATCCTACATTTTCCTTTTGATCAGTGTTAACTTGTTTCAGAATGTTCGGCGAATGCTGCTGTGATGATATCCTGTAAATAGTGATCGTGTAAGATGCTCAGCTGGCTTTGCGCAGGTGCAGTGTTCACGGTAGAGATGTTCAAAAAGTGGCCTTAGAACTTCTGTTTCAAGTCCTTTAACTGCGTGAGGCCAGTTCATGCTAAAAGTTGAGCATGTTTTTCCCTTAAGTGCCCTGCCAAGAACAAACCCTTTCAAGGCCATTTGCTGTGTTCTCTCTCTGGGTCGTTAGGACTCCTCTCACCCAGCCCAGCAAGAGGCTTCTTTCCTCATCTTGAGCAAAACCAGGGAAATAAAGTGGGAAATTTTGGTCATCTGGAAGATTATTCAAAAGCAGGAAATAATTATTTGAGCTAGCATTTTAATCATCTGTAGAGGCTGTTTATGAATTTATTCACTAGTTTGTTAATTTAGCAAATACTTATTTTCTACTATGTGCTCGATACTGTTCTAGGTACTGGGGGAACAAGGGAGCAAAGTTCCTGTTTTTATGGAGCTTGTGCTTCAGTGTAGGGAGATAAATAATAAACATGTAAACAGTTTATTTCAAATAATAATAAGTGTTCTGAGGAAATGAAACTGTGTGTGGGATAGAGAACGGGTGACCAGGGCATTTTGAGGGGCTATTCCTGCTAACTTGGTAATGTCGTGCCTCCCGAGGAGAAGGCCTCCAGCCAGGGAGCTGGTGATCAGGAGATAGCCACTGGTCGACTAAGTGAAGAATACTGCAGGCAGGGTTAAGTACGTACAGAAGTGCTAACGTGTCCAAGGGATGGAAAGAAAGCCAGAGTGGCTTGGGTGTAGTGACCAGAGGTAGATAGGATGGAGAGGCAGACGGAGCCGCATCTCACAGGACCAGGGAAATGAATTTGAACTGATTTGTAGTTGTAGTGGAAACCCAGTGAAAGGCTTTAATCAGAGGCATGAACTAATCTTATTTATGCTTTTACATAAGATCACTCTGGCTCTTGTCTGGACTAATAGTAAGACTCTTGCAGTTGTGTAGGGGAGGGATGATAGTATCTTGAATTGGGGTTTTTGCTGTGGAGTAGGTGAGGGGTGGTTTATTTTGGATTTTGTTTGGGGGTAAATGCTCCAGAGAGAGGGAAAGAGAGGAATCAAGGGTGAGCTAGGGCTCTGGTCTGAGGAATTGGGTGGGTATTCATTTATTGAGTGAGACTGGGGAAGGAGTGGGGGTGGCGTGGAGTCAGCAGTATTCCTTCTGGCCATGGTACATTGGTGGTGTGTATAAATTATCCAGGTGGCAGTGGTCATGGGGCAGTTGATCTGTGTCTGAAGTGCAAGGGAGGAAATATCAGAGCAGGAGATGGAAGTCTGGGGCCCACTGGCATGTGAATTTGAATTGATTTTTAACTGTAATGGAAATCCACGAAACCCACTCAAGTATTTCAAGTCACAGGACTGGTGTGATCACTGTTCTAGACAAAGGAGACTATACAAGGGAGAGAAAGGCGACTGAGGACAATGTTGGCCAGATGAACAGGCTAGTGAGTTGGGCGTTACTACTCATGGTTCGGGCATTTTAGTCACTTGTCTGAATTATTGTCTGGGAAACTAGAGACACAAAAATAGCATTTATGGGTAGCATAGGTCCTAATCAGACCTGTTCTCTCACCTCTAAAGTGGAACCAGGACTTCTTTGGTGTTTGAAGGTAAACTGGGTAATGTAGGGAAAGGTTTGTGTTCTTCTGCAAGAAGAGTGTTCATGTTCATTCTAAGGAGAGCCTGAGACTTTCAGAGCTTGAGCAGTTTTCCGTTTCTTAGGGTAAGATTTTAAGTTACCCTTCGTAGTTCAGACTTGGAGTTTGCCCTGGTGCAAGGTCATTAGGCACGTTGGCAGCAGAGCCCAGGGCAGTCTTCAAAGATAGACAGTCTGAGCTGTTTCTAGAACCTAGCGTAAACCGTCTTCATGGATAACCCCTCCTTCATTTAATAGCTTTCTGTATTTAAAAGAACACCTTTTAGCTAAGAATATCAGTTTGTAAATGACTCAGTTACTGTGCAATCTAATGTCTGTTTCACAATTTAAGGCTGTTGGGTTAGCATGGGAATGCCTGCTGCACTTCCATCATCAGCTGTGCGGTTCATTTCTCCTGTTGGTACGTGGAGGTGTCAGTCAGCTCTGTTGACTCACTTTCCCTTTTTGATCCGCAGAGCTGCCCAGTCCCGGAAGAGAGCTGGAGATGAGTTGGCTTATGGTAAGTAATAAGGTTCCTTACCATCTGTGGGGGTTGTGGTGTAGATAGCCACCGGCAGTGACCGTGCAGCAAGTATGATGATCCCCACAGTGTTCTTGATGGCGGGCTCATCGGGACTGTGTGTGATCGAGGACAGGCTGTTCTGTGAGTTGCGGCCGATCTGAGGTCCAGTGGGTGGTGGTGGCTCTCAGGCAGTTGTCAGGATGCTGCCAGTGACTCAGTCTCAGTTCCTGATGACCTAGCCCCCTTTCACCTTTCACTCCACTCAAAACCACTTTTTAAAAAATCTCCTTTTTGGCGATTGGGAGAGGGGTAGGAATATGTGTTAAATAGGTTCCTACCATGATCCAGTGCCGTCTGCTATTCATACCTTTTCCTGTTTTGATGATTTTTTTCAGACAGCTCCTCAGCATGTGCGAGTTCCAGAGGCTACAGATAGTGAATGTGTTGAATGTACTTTCCTTCCTGCCACAAGGACACACTGGAGCTGCAGAGATTGTATTCCGAGCACAGTGGGTCCTGCACTCGGGCACTGTCACAAAGCTGTTCTCGGAAGAGGATGTCAGACTTCTTACTTTGATTTGTAATTTTAAAAAACAAAAAACTAACAAACAAAAAAACTGTCAGTTGCTGCTAGACTTGGGGATGATTTTGAAATGGGACAATCCTTTAATGAATCTCTCTATAGATTCCGTGAGGAACAGGCATCTTGAAAGGTGACCATTGCTAAGTGAAATTGGGCGGCCCAAACCAGCAGCTTCCTGCAAAAATATAGGAGCAGGAGAATTTTTTTAAGCACTGTTTTATTCATTTGTGGACTTGGCGCTCGGTATATTGGTTTCACACATCAAGATACCCTTTGCTTTAAAATCAAGCAGATCATTACAATACAGTATTTTTCACCCATAACTAAAAGAAGCCCCTTGAAAAGAGTTGGTCTTTGTTTAGCATTAGAAAGTCTCGTGAAAGGAAAATGCTAACTCTGCTTTTGCTCTACCTTTCCCCCCATTAGTCCACAACCTTTTTCTACTCTGTGCCTTGAGCTTTGTGCACTTTGCAACTCTGTGACCATGTCAAACTCACAAATGCCTCCTGGAAAAGCTTACGGTATCATGGACTAACCCGCCAAGATGCCACCAGATGTCAGGCATGGCTTCGGAGCAGGAATCTGAACAAGTGGGAGAACAGAACCTTGTTGCACATTCATGGTCAGCTTCCCCCCGCCTCACTATGGCACATTCATGTTAATGTTGGGGACCAACTCTTGTAGGACATTTCCATTCCCTCTATCACTTACATGACTCACCAGCTGCTGTAGTACCAGCATCACGCTAGTTCAGGCGTCGCCAGGACTCCAGCAATAAAACTCCCCTCGTAAGGTTGAGAATCAGCCAACAGTGAAAGCTGGCTCTGGTGATGCTCTAGAAGCAGATACGGTTTTTAAATCCAAATATAGTCAGTGGTGTGGGATTCCTGATCCGTTTCATTTTAAATGGGTAAGATAAGTGCTTTTGAAAAAAGGCCGCAGTCTGCAGCTTCAGACATCGTATTGGAGTCAGAGAGAAGTAGCACTGCTGATCTGAGGCCCCCGCCCAACTGTGGCAAAGCTGTGTTTGGTTTTTCTACACCCACAGTGCTAGTTAGTTCCTGTTTAGACTCTGAGGCTTATTCTAGTTGTTCTTGAAAGGCAAAGAAAAATAGAAAGATGTGGCAAATGAAAAATTTTTTCCTCAGTTCTGCTTGACTCTAAATTGAGTATTGTGCTCAAGCCTACTCGGCTATGTGGGACTGATATTTACCTCTTCAGAGAACTTGGAGCGAAAAGGAAGACATTAGAGATCGTCACACTTCTGATTTGCAGGTTTTTCATAAGAGTTGCCTCTGCCAATTCAGTTGTCCTTTTTTGGGGAGTGGAGGAGTGGGAGAGTTAGAAGTGTGATCTTGGGAGCAAGTCAGTCATCTACCAGAAGTCCTCTGTTTGTAAAATTATTCAGAGAAGTAAAAGTAAAGGTTGTCAGATTTATTTTTTTAAATACTTACCAACCAGAGTTGATAGATTTTGTGGAGGACTTGAGTTAGACTCTTTAACTCTGTGAGTATCTTGGATTGTATTGATAAACACTGAATTACTGTAAGAATATATACAGACTCTTACTATGCCCTGTATAGTTTGATTTGCTGCACCAGTAACATTCTAGTATCAAGGAAAATTCCATTTTACCCTGAAGGCCAAATTTTACTTTTCTCAATGGAATGCTTGCTGCAGGCTTATAAATAACACCTGCAACTAAAGTCTCTCCTGAGTAGTTTTAATAATATTTCTGCAAGGAATAAAATTGGAATTTTTAAAATCCAAATATAAAATGTGGGTGAGTTCTTCAGTAATTTAATAATTACCCAGATGCTTTTTCTGTGAGAGACCATTGTCTGGCCAACAGCAGAACTTTCCTTATGAAAGCATTGTATCATGATGTGAATTGGCATTAAAACCTTTGGATGTCTTTGCGTTATTAAGTTAATGGAGAAATATTTTATATTGTCTTCTTTTTATTATAATATATGTGTAAACAAAAAGTGGGCAGAGTAAAGTCTGCGAAATTTAGTTTCTCTAGTTTTGTGCGGTGACTGCAGCCAGCTCTGGGCCAGGCTGGTCCTGCAAAGCCAGGAGGGGAGGCCGCAGGGGGATCTGCGTGTCCTGGGGCCCGTGACTGTCGCTCCTCATTTCCACACCGAGGCACATGACAGGGTGAAGGGCCCGCTTCTTTATCTCAAGCCTGAGTCGACCTTGCTTATTCCACTGGGATTCTTACCTAGTTAGTTTGCAGCATAAGAAGAAAGGAGGTTTGTCATCCATTTTGCTTTGACGAAACACTGTTTGCCAGAAAGTATTTTCTCATGTTTGCCTGTGTTCTTGCCAGTACAGTGTGTAGCTTTTCCACCCCAGTTAAATACCGGCTCCTGTGGGGCCCGTGTCAGGAAACCGTGCGTGCCGGTCGATTGTCTCGTTCGTCGGCACATGCGGCTGATTTGGCTGAATCGCCTGTGTCCGTGCAGACTGAATCTAGACACTCTGAAAGGAAGCAGGCCAGTCACGTCAAAGTCACGGCACTTGAAAGTATAAACAGACAATGGTTTTGAGAGACGGTGCTTATTTTAAATTTTGGCCTGGATCTTCAGTGACAGTGTCCTCGTACGCCCTGTTTTCACAGCTGCACCCTAGCCTAGAAACCGCGTTGTCTCCTGTGGGCGGAAAGGAAACCCTGATGAGTTCTTTGTAGAATTAGTGAGGACACCACCCACCTGGATGCAGGAGCTGGGCGTCATGACATCGTACATTCTGTTCTGTCCCTTAATATAATAATAAAAAAAAAATCCTTTGAGCTACAAAAATTAAGCAAAACCTGCTGTGGGTTAGAAGCAGGCGCTGGGCTCCTTCTCTAGCCCAGGACAGCACAGTTGCCCTTGGTCACGTACTACAAGGCTCGCCCAGGCACCTGGGTAGCAGGCACAGGGCTGCAGCGTCCCCTGCCCCAGGGCGGCCAGATGGGCGGCCTGGCCATGCTGGGTGTGCAGCAGGCAGGTTCCTGTCGGGGCCAGTCCTTCTGGGGCCCTGCCCTTGCAGAGCAAACGTGGGGTCACACTGCCCTCCTGCTTCTTACAAGACTCAACGCAGGCGCAGGTGGGAAATGACAGCCCTTGTAAGCGCCTTCAAAGGCCATAACTGTTTCTTTAGAGCACGCCCTTATTTATTCCCATTTGCTTCCTGCGCCAGGCTTCTCCAGCAAACCGCTTTTCCTTTCTGTGACATAATAACAGAACTCATAACACATCAAGATTACTTCCTGGGAGACGGATGTCTACTTAGGCTTAAAATGACACTAACAACAAGCAGTCTTGTTATTAGTGCAGCCGAGCCAAAGCCTGGCTGGATGCACGTCCTGTGGCCTGACGGAGCCACCAGGGAATGGGCTGGGTCAGCAGCATGCAGGTGCCTGCGGTCTCACGTCGTGGCAAAGGAGGCGTTTGGCTTGAGTGGAGGAAGAGGATCGGGAAGCAGGAGTTTTGGTGGAGCCTGCGTGCTGCATCAGCGCGTCTAGTGCCACCACGAGTGCCTCGGCCCCCTGCAAGGGCGAGCGGGCTCCAAGGATTGGCTGAGTGTCCACAGCTGGGCTGCTGGGGTCATTCTTCCTGCCGCAGAGCAAAGGGTGTTTCGCAGCACGCTGGTGGGTGGTTGGCAGGCCTGTGGCCCCTGGGGTGTGCAAGCCACTGCTCGTCGTGGGCTGTGCTCTCCACGTCCTGGAGGGAGTCACCAGCAACCAGCTTCCTTTGGGTCAGCAGCAGCAGACGGACCCTGCGCAAAGTGGCCAGCGCCTGGCCTTCCAGGACCCTCTCCTGTGCCCAGCAGCGTGCCGCTGACCTTGGCCTATGCCCCTGAATCGCAGCGCTCAGTGCACAGCGCCTTCCTCTGCTACCCAGGGGTCCTCCCTCAGCCCTTGCCCTGCACCCTTTCCCTGTGTGTGTGTGTGTGTGGCTGTTTCGGCCTCCTGTCCTCCTCGTGGATCTCCAGGAGTTCATGGCCATTCCCAGCTGAGCTGCGCACTGCCGGCGCCCCGGCACCTCTGTAGCAGATCTCACTGTGCCCGAGAGCGCCAGGCCCACACCAAGGCCACGCCGTGGTCGCCTCTGCTGGAGTCTTGCAAGCTCGGGCCCCGTCTGAGGACGGCAGGACCCCGCAAGCGTGCGCTCCTAGTGGAGCGCTGGCGCACAAGTCCCTGCTCCTTCCACGGCTTCGAGCGCCTGCAATCTGTTGCCCCCACTCCCACCCCTAGAATGTCTTTCACCTGCTCCAGAGACTGGGTGGGCCAGAGCCTCATCTCCCACATTTTTCAGTGTCCTGCAACTGCTCTGTCCCTGGGGCCACCCGCACCTGTGTCACCCACGAGGCTCTCCACTTCTTGCCAAACTCTGGGTCTTTTCTCACACCCCATCCCCTGCCTTTCTCCCTCACTCTTAATGCTCGAATCCAAGTGAGTCTAGAGGCTATGCCCTGAATCTCGGCCCCGCCCTTGCTCTTTCACAGGCCCCGGCCCCTGGGCACTGTGGCATGTCCGGCGTTATTGAGGGTGGTGCAGGGGGCGCTGCAGTACCGGGGCATGATGCAAGGGAGCTCTGCGGTGCAGGGGTGCTGCAGTACAGGGGCCTGATGTAAGGGGGCGCTGCAGTACCGGGGCATGATGCAAGGGAGCTCTGCGGTGCAGGGGTGCTGCAGTACAGGGGCCTGATGTAAGGGGGCGCTGCAGTACCGGGGCATGATGCAAGGGAGCTCTGCGGTGCAGGGGTGCTGCAGTCCAGGGGCCTGATGCAAGGGGGCGCTGCAGTACCGGAGCATGATGCAAGTCACTGCTGCTGTGCAGGGGCCTGATGCAAGGGGGCGCTGCAGTACCGGGCCCCGGCGCCAGGGGGCCCTGCTGAGCACGCAAGTTTTTGCGAGCAGCTGGGCAATCTCTTGCTCGCTGGTCCCGCAGGATCCCGCCCCAGGACCAGAGCATGACACTCAGCGTGGTCATCTGATGCCTCTGCACCTAGGCCTGCCTCATCTGATGCCCCTCCACCCCCCTCTCTGGTCTCCGAGGGTGCCCGCGAGGCTGGACCTGGGAACCTCTTCCCAGAACCAGATCTAAGCCAACATGGGCTGAACACGCAGCCCAGCCCTCTTACTCAGCCGCCCTGCCTTGTCCTTGAGTATTTGTGAAACCTTACATGGGCTTTGCTGCTAGTGCTTTGCTTGGAGGAGGCCAGGGGGAGGGAAGGAGATTTACTATTTTCTATTTGTGCTTTAATGGTCAAGCAAAGCTCTTTCTCTGGTTTTCAAACAGTGTTTCTGAAGCGTGGCCGCCTTCCTTGCTTTTCCTTCTGTTTGCCACTGGGTGAGACGAGAAGGGGCAATGAGGTAGGACGTAAAGACTGTCGGTTTGCCTTTTTAAAAGTTTGCAACTCGGATATAATGCCTGATATCGCTCAGCTGACTGGAACCCGTTTGTTTCTAGAATTCCGGGGACGCGTGTATTACCAATCGACATCTAGGATGTTAGCGTTTCCTGAATAAGGCCTTGATTCATCAAAGGGGGTTTTCATTTGAAATCCACTTGCATTTATACTGCAAAAGACTTACAAGTCACCTTCAAGAAGGTCTTGCTATTGTTTTTCCTCTCCTTACCCCCAATTGTATTTGAAAATGATGAGATAAATTAGTCAATGAAGAGATTAAATAGGAATAAAGTGGAAAAGGTACCAGTCACTTAAGGGGACATACAGCTGTGCATAGGACAGACATCCTACCTGTGGGTATGTTTGTGTGTGCGCACCCAGTGTTTGCCACAAGGTGGGCGCTCAGGTATTTGCTTTTCTGAAACTCGGTGTAATCTGTGAGCTACAGCGTTCTCCTGCATCGTCTAATTGCTCGGTCGCAGCAGACCCACGGCGGTGGTCTTACAAGTGCTCGCCACCTGCTCTGTAGCGACACACCGGGGACACGATCAACTCCGAATACAAGGACCGGGAGAAGCTTACTTAAGGTCAAAAGAGAAAAATAAACTGTCACTCCCCAGGATGCACAGAACACGTAATTCCAATCCCATGGTTAAGGGAACAGGTGAAGACTGTTGGGCTGTGATACCAGGCTGATAATTCTCGCCGTAACCTCCTGAGAGTTCTGTCAATGAGGACAAGTGCCCAGGGACAGGGGTGTCCACATTGATGTTGCAACAGTGACTGGGCAGTGAGAGCAGGAGTCTTAGGCAATGATACCTGATAGGCAGCTGTCAGATCAGCCCTGTGGCATCCCAGGGACCGGCTCCTGCGCTTCCAGCAGCACCATTACCGGGAGGCTCAAGGCCACACACCCCATGTTTCCTTAGAGCATTCTCGGGGTATGTGTGGAGAGTGGGGGCGATGGGGAAAGGATGGGATTTGTTGGGGAGAAATATGATTGATTGTGGTCTCTTTGTTGCCAGGTTAAATTCACTGCTTCTTAGCTCTGGTTGCTCCTAGAATCACCTGGGGAGCTTCCAGATAACATCACTGACTAGGCCCTGTCCTCAGAGAGTCCAGTCCATTTGAGATAGGCCTGGGCATAAGGGCTTTTCCAAGCATTTTCGTTGGTTTGAATATACGTTCAAGATTCAACTTTATAATTTTTAAAATTGGCTTTAGAGAGAGAGGAAGGGAGAGGGAGAGAGAAACATCAATGTGTGAAAGAGACATCGGCCAGTTGCCTCCTGTACATGCCCCTACTGCGGCTCTAACCTGCAGTCTGGGTACGTGCCCTGACGGGAGTTGAACCTGTGACCTTTTGGTGGACAGGATGACCCTCCAACCAACTGAGCCACATTGGCCAGGGTAAGCAGTATCCTCTTTTTAATTAGTCTCAGAAACACCTGAGTGAAGCTGTCATTGTACCTGTCACGGGTGTTAAGAATTTGAAGTTGAATTCTGACAGTGAGTTACTTGGGGAAAACTCTTTTAAGCCTTCAGAGAATACCTGATGAATCACGTAGAGACAACTCGTTGTCATCAGGAATATATAGGTATGCTTTCAACAGTTTCCTTACATGTCTTCTATGTGTAAGGCACTGCGTGAGTCCAGTCAGATCAACTGCATTATAAAGTTATACACTACGGATTATTCCAAATCCAAAAATTGAAGTGTTCCCTGAGTAGCTTGATGTAAGTAAGTCTATATCAACTGTGAGAAGAAGGTATCCCAATAATTACTTGAAAAGCTGCCACCTGTTTCTATCATGCTTACAACTTAACCTTTTTAATATTTATATGGATTTTATGGAGAGCCTAATGAGGTTGGAGAATTATGCTGTTTATAAACATTTTTACAAACTAAGCAAATTGGGAAATGAATAGCAACTAATTAATTCTTACCTTATGTGAAATCTCTTTGGGACTAGTTTGGCTATAAAACTAACTTTAGCACTGGCCGGTGTGGCTCAGTTGGGTGAGTGCTGTCCCATGCACGGAGAGGTCGCCAGTTTGACTCTCAGTCAGGGCACATGCCCAGGTTGCAGGCTCGATCCCAACTAGGCTGCATGCAGAAGGCAGCCGATGGATGTCTCTTTCTCATTGATGTTTCTCTCTCTCTCTCCATTTCCCTCCCTCTCCCTCTAAAACACATAAAAATATATATTTAAAAAAATTGTTCTAAACAATTTAAGAACATATCTTTTTAAAATGTTACGAAAAAACTAACTTTAAAAAAGTCTATCAGAAGTGAGTCCTAGAGAAATCCACACAGGGTTGAAAGTAGAAAATTTTATTTAATATAATCCACTTTAGGTAATACGGAGCATCCAATCCTCTCCTGCAAGGAGCCATTCGGGCCATAGAGCTGGGAACTGAGCCAGTCTGGCACTTGGCAGCAGCCCTCTCCGAGGCTGACGGGAGGGTCTGTAATCCGCTTTGCAAGCATTGTCACCAGGTCTCACTTTTGGCAGTCAATCAATAGATGCAGCTCACTAAATCGGCTGGGGAGTGTTTCAATATGTGTTGGCAACAGTTACCTGGAATTAGCAACTGTGAGGGGTGCTAAGGTAACAGTATTCCGATTGATGTAACCTTCCTGAATTTTGTTCTTGTGGATTTTCAGCCTGCTCCTCTAGAGGGGGTGCTGAGTTCCAGGTTTATCTTCTCAGGTGGGCCAGTTAACCACCTCTGTCCTGTGGCTTGCATTCCTGAACATCAAGCAGTCTTGCAAAGGCAAGTCACAGAACTGACGTCAAGGGGACCCAGGCAAAGATCTGGGAGTGAGCCCAGGGTCCATTCCCCACAGATGAGAGGTCAGGAGCACCTGTTCCCCAAGGCAGTGCCTCCATTGATTTTCCTTCATGCGCTGATGCCTTTGCTATGTGTATAAGATGCATGTGCGGCTGACTCACTTTGTGAAGCTCTTCAAGCTGGGGCTTGTACTGTGTTTGACATATTTTGGGTGCTCAGTAAATATTAAATCAGTAGTAGAGTCTCCAGTTGTGGGATTAATAAACCAAGCCAGTTACACACACAGCATAACTCACAACCTCAGATGGCCATGGTTAAAGCAAGGATAAATCATGCCCAGAAAAACACGCTACTCAATCTGGATTTGTCAATTCCAGCAATTCCAGGAACGAACTGTTATTTGGGGTCTTCTGTGAGCCTCTGGACCCAACCCCAGGAAGGACAGCATCTCAGTACATGGCGCCAAGCTCTGTCTGTTCTCTCCAAGACTGAATGTGCCTAAATCCACAGGTTCATCAAAGACAGAGTAGAGCATTTCAGGAGTAACTTCTTTTGTATCTTTTTTTAAAACCTCACCTGAGGATATTTTTTTCCATTGACTTTTAGAGAGTGGAAGGAAGGAAGAGAGAGAGAAGAGAGAGAAACATCAATTGCTTGCCTTCAGTACGAGCCTGAACTGGGGCTGGGGAGTGAACCTGCAGCTGAGGTACGTGTCCTTGAGCAGGAACGGAACCGCGACCTTTCAGTCGGAGCCCCGACCAGTACTCTAACCGCTGAGCCAAACCGGCCAGGGCCAGGATTAATTTCTATACCATCATGAATCTGGATCATTATTTAAGTGTTAGCATTTACTCACACTCTTCCACACATAATTTGTGAAATTTAAAGAACATTCAACACTTGGGCCTTTAAACAAAATTGGATCAGATTCCAAATCCTTCACGACAGAGTCACAAACAGGATTTTCTGGTACATCCAAAATAAAAGTTTAAAATGGATTTGGGCACACCTTCCCAGGGATCCATATATTTTGCTAAGATAAGCTAGTCTGCAGATGTTGGAAATGCAAAATATTTATTTGGATGGATGAGCGTTGCCATCTTGGTTTGTTAAAAGACCACACACCCCCAACCGGACTTCGTAAGTAGAAAGCCTTATTTTGAACTGCGCGTGCACACTTCCAACAGGTTTTCAATGGTTCTCCTCTGCTTTCCAAATCGATTTCTCATTTCCCACTCTTGATATCTCTATTCTGCCTTTTTTTTCTGCTACTTTCCCATATTATCTATGAAATACGTCCGTTCTGAATCTACCTCCACCCGAGTGAAGGGGAGCGGGTGGGATTCAAACATCCATCTTCCCGTGGGTCCTTCTACGGTGAGTCGCGTTGGAGAGCCACCCTGGCTAATTCCATTGCAGAGGGCGGACTGCACCCAACAAGTGGAGGGCTGCGGTCACTGCACTTCCTGTCCACTGTGGGCCCTTGGAGCTCACACAACTGAACGTTTCACAGGTGACTCCAAGCAGAGGTGAGTAACAAGAGTTTGCTCAGAATCTCTGCAGGGCCCTTTATGCGACAAATCTCCTCGAGAGCTTGCAAGAGGGGCCTAACAAGGAGAGGTCAAGTGTGTTTCATTGTGACGTCTGGGGTTGAAGCCCGGACACCTAAGCCAGAATAAGCACTTAACAGTCTTTTTTTATTTTTTAATTTTAAATATGTTTTTATTGATTTCAGAGACAGGGAGGGAGGGAAAGAGAGAGAGAGAGAGAGAGAGGGAGAGAGGGAGAGAAACATCAGTGATGAGAGAGTCACTGATCTGATGCTTCCTGCATGCCCCACACTGGGGCTTCCACAACCCAGACATGTGCCCCGACTGGGAATTGAACCACGATCTTCTGGTTCATAGGTCGATGCTCAACTGCTGAGCCCCGAGGGCCAGGTGACAGAGTCTTTTAGGCATCCCCTCCTGCCCTCCTTCAGCTCTCAAAAACCCTATCCTTCATTGCTGGTGACTCAAGCCTGCCCCCCCCCCCCACTCACCGACCCATGAATTCATCTCTTCCTTCTGGAACGGCATCTAATGATGAATGGAAAGCTACACTCTTTCTCACCACACACAATTAGTTATTGCCAAGTAATATAATAATAAAAAAAATCCTTTGAGCTACAAAAATTAAGTAAAACCTGCTGTGGTTTAGAAGCAGGCGCTGGGCTCCTTCTCTAGCCCAGGACAGCACAGTTGCCCTTGGTCACGTACTACAAGGCTCGCCCAGGCACCTGGGTAGCAGGCACAGGGCTGCAGCGTCCCCTGCCCCAGGGCGGCCAGATGGGCGGCCTGGCCATGCTGGGTGTGCAGCAGGCAGGTTCCTGTGCGGCGCCAGTCCTTCTGGGGCCCTGCCCTTGCAGAACAAACGTGGGGTCACACTGCCCTCCTGCTTCTTACAAGACTCAACGCAGGCGCAGGTGGGAAATGACAGCCCTTGTAAGCGCCTTCAAAGGCCATAACTGTTTCTTTAGAGCACGCCCTTATTTATTCCCATTTGCTTCCTGCGCCAGGCTTCTCCAGCAAACCGCTTTTCCTTTCTGTGACATAATAACAGAACTCATAACACATCAAGATTACTTCCTGGGAGACGGATGTCTACTTAGGCTTAAAATGACACTAATAACAAGCAGTCTTGAAGTGCAGCCGAGCCAAAGCCTGGCTGGATGCACGTCCTGTGGCCTGACGGAGCCACCAGGGAATGGGCTGGGTCAGCAGCATGCAGGTGCCTGTGGTCTCACGTCGTGGCAAAGGAGGCGTTTGGCTTGAGTGGAGGAAGAGGATCGGGAAGCGGGAGTTTTGGTGGAGCCTGCGTGCTGCATCAGCGCGTCTAGTGCCACCACGAGTGCCTCGGCCACCTGCAAGGGCGAGCGGGCTCCAAGGATTGGCTGAGTGTCCACAGCTGGGCTGCTGGGGTCATTCTTCCTGCCGCAGAGCAAAGGGTGTTTCGCAGCACGCTGGTGGGTGGTTGGCAGGCCTGTGGCCCCTGGGGTGTGCAAGCCACTGCTCGTCGTGGGCTGTGCTCTCCACGTCTTGGAGGGAGTCACCAGCAACCAACTTCCTTTGGGTCAGCAGCAGCAGACGGACCCTGTGCAAAGTGGCCAGCTCCTGGCCTTCCAGGACCCTCTCCTGTGCCCAGCAGCGTGCCGCTGACCTTGGCCTATGCCCCTGAATCGCAGCGCTTAGTGTACAGCGCCTTCCTCTGCTACCCAGGGGTCCTCCCTCAGCCCTTGCCCTGCACCCTTTCCCTGTGTGTGTGTGTGTGGCTGTTTCGGCTTCCTGTCCTCCTCGTGGATCTCCACGAGTTCATGGCCGTTCCCCAGCTGAGCTGCGCACTGCCGGCGCCCCCGGCACCTCTGTAGCAGATCTCACTGTGGCCGAGAGCGCCAGACCCACACCAAGGCTACGCCGTGGTCGCCTCTGCTGGAGTCTTGCAAGCTCGGGCCCCGTCTGAGGACGGCAGGACCCCGCAAGCGTGCGCTCCTGGTGGGGCGCTGGCGCACAAGTCCCTGCTCCTTCCACGGCTTCGGGCGCCTGCAATCTGTTGCCCCCAATCCCACCCATAGAATGTCTTTCACCTGCTCCAGAGACTGGGTGGGCCAGAGCCTCATCTCCCACATTTTTCAGTGTCCTGCAACTGCTCTGTCCCTGGGGCCACCCGCACCTGTGTCACCCACGAGGCTCTCCACTTCTTGCCAAACTCTGGGTCTTTCCTCACACCCCATCCCCTGCCTTTCTCCCTCACTCTTAATGCTCCAATCCAAGTGAGTCTAGAGGCTATGCCCTGAATCTCGGCCCCGCCCTTGCTCTTTCACAGGCCCCGGCCCCTGGGCACTGTGGCATGTCCGGCGTTATGGAGGGTGGTGCAGGGGGCGCTGCAGTACCGGGGCATGATGCAAGGGAGCTCTGCGGTGCAGGGGTGCTGCAGTCCAGGGGCCTGATGCAAGGGGGCGCTGCAGTACCGGAGCATGATGCAAGTCGCTGCTGCTGTGCAGGGGCCTGATGCAAGGGGGCGCTGCAGTACCGGGCCCCGGCGCCAGGGGGCCCTGCTGAGCACGCAAGTTTTTGCGAGCAGCTGGGCAATCTCTTGCTCGCTGGTCCCGCAGGATCCCGCCCCAGGACCAGAGCATGACACTCAGCGTGGTCATCTGATGCCTCTGCACCTAGGCCTGCCTCATCTGATGCCCCTCCACCCCCCTCTCTGGTCTCCGAGGGTGCCCGCGAGGCTGGACTGGGGAACCTCTTCCCAGAACCAGATCTAAGCCAACACGGGCTGAACACGCAGCCCAGCCCTCTTACTCAGCCGCCCTGCCTTGTCCTTGAGTATTTGTCAAACCTTACATGGGCTTTGCTGCTAGTGCTTTGCTTGGAGGAGGCCAGGGGGAGGGAAGGAGATTTACTATTTTCTATTTGTGCTTTAATGGTCAAGCAAAGCTCTTTCTCTGGTTTTCAAACAGTGTTTCTGAAGCGTGGCCGCCTTCCTTGCTTTTCCTTCTGTTTGCCACTGGGTGAGACGAGAAGGGGCAATGAGGTAGGACGTAAAGACTGTCGGTTTGCCTTTTTAAAAGTTTGCAACTCGGATATAATACCTGATATCGCTCAGCTGACTGGAACCCGTTTGTTTCTAGAATTCCGGGGACGCGTGTATTACCAATCGACATCTAGGATGTTAGCGTTTCCTGAATAAGGCCTTGATTCATCAAAGGGGGTTTTCATTTGAAATCCACTTGCATTTATACTGCAAAAGACTTACAAGTCACCTTCAAGAAGGTCTTGCTATTGTTTTTCCTCTCCTTACCCCCAATTGTATTTGAAAATGATGAGATAAATTAGTCAATGAAGAGATTAAATAGGAATAAAGTGGAAAAGGTACCAGTCACTTAAGGGGACATACAGCTGTGCATAGGACAGACGTCCTACCTGTGGGTATGTTTGTGTGTGCGCACCCAGTGTTTGCCACAAGGTGGGCGCTCAGGTATTTGCTTTTCTGAAACTCGGTGTAATCTGTGAGCTACAGCGTTCTCCTGCATCGTCTAATTGCTCGGTCGCAGCAGACCCACGGCGGTGGTCTTACAAGTGCTCGCCACCTGCTCTGTAGCGACACACCGGGGACACGATCAACTCCGAATACAAGGACCGGGAGAAGCTTACTTAAGGTCAAAAGAGAAAAATAAACTGTCACTCCCCAGGATGCACAGAACACGTAATTCCAATCCCATGGTTAAGGGAACAGGTGAAGACTGTTGGGCTGTGATACCAGGCTGATAATTCTCACCGTAACCTCCTGAGAGTTCTGTCAATGAGGACAAGTGCCCAGGGACAGGGGTTTCCACATTGATGTTGCAACAGTGACTGGGCAGTGAGAGCAGGAGTCTTAGGCAATGATACCTGATAGGCAGCTGTCAGATCAGCCCTGTGGCATCCCAGGGACCGGCTCCTGCGCTTCCAGCAGCGCCATTACCGGGAGGCTCAAGGCCACACACCCCATGTTTCCTTAGAGCATTCTCGGGGTATGTGTGGAGAGTGGGGGCGATGGGGAAAGGATGGGATTTGTTGGGGAGAAATATGATTGATTGTGGTCTCTTTGTTGCCAGGTTAAATTCACTGCTTCTTAGCTCTGGTTGCTCCTAGAATCACCTGGGGAGCTTCCAGATAACATCACTGACTAGGCCCTGTCCTCAGAGAGTCCAGTCGATTTGAGATGGGCCTGGGCATAAGGGCTTTTCAAAGCATTTTCGTTGGTTTGAATATACGTTCAAGATTCAACTTTATAATTTTTAAAATTGGCTTTAGAGAGAGAGGAAGGGAGAGGGAGAGAGAAACATCAATGTGTGAAAGAGACATCGGCCAGTTGCCTCCTGTACATGCCCCTACTGCGGCTCTAACCTGCAGTCTGGGTACGTGCCCTGACGGGAGTTGAACCTGTGACCTTTTGGTGGACAGGATGACCCTCCAACCAACTGAGCCACATTGGCCAGGGTAAGCAGTATCCTCTTTTTAATTAGTCTCAGAAACACCTGAGTGAAGCTGTCATTGTACCTGTCACGGGTGTTAAGAATTTGAAGTTGAATTCTGACAGTGAGTTACTTGGGGAAAACTCTTTTAAGCCTTCAGAGAATACCTGATGAATCACGTAGAGACAACTCGTTGTCATCAGGAATATATAGGTATGCTTTCAACAATTTCCTTACGTGTCTTCTATGTGTAAGGCACTGCGTGAGTCCAGTCAGATCAACTGCATTATAAAGTTATACACTACGGATTATTCCAAATCCAAAAATTGAAGTGTTCCCTGAGTAGCTTGATGTAAGTAAGTCTATATCAACTGTGAGAAGAAGGTATCCCAATAATTACTAGAAAAGCTGCCACCTGTTTCTATCATGCTTACAACTTAACCTTTTTAATATTTATATGGATTTTATGGAGAGCCCAATGAGGTTGGAGAATTATGCTGTTTATAAACATTTTTACAAACTAAGCAAATTGGCAAATGAATAGCAACTAATTAATTCTTACCTTATGTGAAATCTCTTTGGGACTAGTTTGGCTATAAACCTAACTTTAGCACTGGCCGGTGTGGCTCAGTTGGGTGAGTGCTGTCCCATGCACGGAGAGGTCGCCAGTTTGATTCTCAGTCAGGGCAAATGCCCAGGTTGCAGGCTCGATCCCAACTAGGCTGCATGCAGAAGGCAGCCGATGGATGTCTCTTTCTCATTGATGTTTCTCTCTCTCTCTCCATTTCCCTCCCTCTCCCCCTAAAACACATAAAAATATATATTTAAAAAAATTGTTCTAAACAATTTAAGAACATATCTTTTTAAAATGTTACGAAAAAACTAACTTTAAAAAAGTCTATCAGAAGTGAGTCCTAGAGAAATCCACACAGGGTTGAAAGTAGAAAATTTTATTTAATATAATCCACTTTAGGTAATACGGAGCATCCAATCCTCTCCTGCAAGGAGCCATACGGGCCATAGAGCTGGGAACTGAGCCAGTCTGGCACTTGGCAGCAGCCCTCTCCGAGGCTGACGGGAGGGTCTGTAATCCGCTTTGCAAGCATTGTCACCAGGTCTCACTTTTGGCAGTCAATCAATAGATGCAGCTCACTAAATCGGCTGGGGAGTGTTTCAATATGTGTTGGCAACAGTTACCTGGAATTAGCAACTGTGAGGGGTGCTAAGGTAACAGTATTCCGATTGATGTAACCTTCCTGAATTTTGTTCTTGTGGATTTTCAGCCTGCTCCTCTAGAGGGGGTGCTGAGTTCCAGGTTTATCTTCTCAGGTGGGCCAGTTAACCACCTCTGTCCTGTGGCTTGCATTCCTGAACATCAAGCAGTCTTGCAAAGGCAAGTCACAGAACTGACGTCAAGGGGACCCAGGCAAAGATCTGGGAGTGAGCCCAGGGTCCATTCCCCACAGATGAGAGGTCAGGAGCACCTGTTCCCCAAGGCAGTGCCTCCATTGATTTTCCTTCATGCGCTGATGCCTTTGCTATGTGTATAAGATGCATGTGCGGCTGACTCACTTTGTGAAGCTCTTCAAGCTGGGGCTTGTACTGTGTTTGACATATTTTGGGTGCTCAGTAAATATTAAATCAGTAGTAGAGTCTCCAGTTGTGGGATTAATAAACCAAGCCAGTTACACACACAGCATAACTCACAACCTCAGATGGCCATGGTTAAAGCAAGGATAAATCATGCCCAGAAAAACACGCTACTCAATCTGGATTTGTCAATTCCAGCAATTCCAGGAACGAACTGTTATTTGGGGTCTTCTGTGAGCCTCTGGACCCAACCCCAGGAAGGACAGCATCTCAGTACATGGCGCCAAGCTCTGTCTGTTCTCTCCAAGACTGAATGTGCCTAAATCCACAGGTTCATCAAAGACAGAGTAGAGCATTTCAGGAGTAACTTCTTTTGTATCTTTTTTTAAAACCTCACCTGAGGATATTTTTTTCCATTGACTTTTAGAGAGTGGAAGGAAGGAAGAGAGAGAGAAGAGAGAGAAACATCAATTGCTTGCCTTCAGTACGAGACTGAACTGGGGCTGGGGAGTGAACCTGCAGCTGAGGTACGTGTCCTTGAGCAGGAACGGAACCGCGACCTTTCAGTCGGAGCCCCGACCAGTACTCTAACCGCTGAGCCAAACCGGCCAGGGCCAGGATTAATTTCTATACCATCATGAATCTGGATCATTATTTAAGTGTTAGCATTTACTCACACTCTTCCACACATAATTTGTGAAATTTAAAGAACATTCAACACTTGGGCCTTTAAACAAAATTGGATCAGATTCCAAATCCTTCACGACAGAGTCACAAACAGGATTTTCTGGTACATCCAAAATAAAAGTTTAAAATGGATTTGGGCACACCTTCCCAGGGATCCATATATTTTGCTAAGATAAGCTAGTCTGCAGATGTTGGAAATGCAAAATATTTATTTGGATGGATGAGCGTTGCCATCTTGGTTTGTTAAAAGACCACACACCCCCAACCGGACTTCGTAAGTAGAAAGCCTTATTTTGAACTGCGCGTGCACACTTCCAACAGGTTTTCAATGGTTCTCCTCTGCTTTCCAAATCGATTTCTCATTTCCCACTCTTGATATCTCTATTCTGCCTTTTTTTTCTGCTACTTTCCCATATTATCTATGAAATACGTCCGTTCTGAATCTACCTCCACCCGAGTGAAGGGGAGCGGGTGGGATTCAAACATCCATCTTCCCGTGGGTCCTTCTACGGTGAGTCGCGTTGGAGAGCCACCCTGGCTAATTCCATTGCAGAGGGCGGACTGCACCCAACAAGTGGAGGGCTGCGGTCACTGCACTTCCTGTCCACTGTGGGCCCTTGGAGCTCACACAACTGAACGTTTCACAGGTGACTCCAAGCAGAGGTGAGTAACAAGAGTTTGCTCAGAATCTCTGCAGGGCCCTTTATGCGACAAATCTCCTCGAGAGCTTGCAAGAGGGGCCTAACAAGGAGAGGTCAAGTGTGTTTCATTGTGACGTCTGGGGTTGAAGCCCGGACACCTAAGCCAGAATAAGCACTTAACAGTCTTTTTTTATTTTTTAATTTTAAATATGTTTTTATTGATTTCAGAGACAGGGAGGGAGGGAAAGAGAGAGAGAGAGAGAGAGAGGGAGAGAGGGAGAGAAACATCAGTGATGAGAGAGTCACTGATCTGATGCTTCCTGCATGCCCCACACTGGGGCTTCCACAACCCAGACATGTGCCCCGACTGGGAATTGAACCACGATCTTCTGGTTCATAGGTCGATGCTCAACTGCTGAGCCCCGAGGGCCAGGTGACAGAGTCTTTTAGGCATCCCCTCCTGCCCTCCTTCAGCTCTCAAAAACCCTATCCTTCATTGCTGGTGACTCAAGCCTGCCCCCCCCCCCCCACTCACCGACCCATGAATTCATCTCTTCCTTCTGGAACGGCATCTAATGATGAATGGAAAGCTACACTCTTTCTCACCACACACAATTAGTTATTGCCAAGTAATATAATAATAAAAAAAATCCTTTGAGCTACAAAAATTAAGTAAAACCTGCTGTGGGTTAGAAGCAGGCGCTGGGCTCCTTCTCTAGCCCAGGACAGCACAGTTGCCCTTGGTCACGTACTACAAGGCTCGCCCAGGCACCTGGGTAGCAGGCACAGGGCTGCAGCGTCCCCTGCCCCAGGGCGGCCAGATGGGCGGCCTGGCCATGCTGGGTGTGCAGCAGGCAGGTTCCTGTGCGGCGCCAGTCCTTCTGGGGCCCTGCCCTTGCAGAACAAACGTGGGGTCACACTGCCCTCCTGCTTCTTACAAGACTCAGCGCAGGCGCAGGTGGGAAATGACAGCCCTTGTAAGCGCCTTCAAAGGCCATAACTGTTTCTTTAGAGCACGCCCTTATTTATTCCCATTTGCTTCCTGCGCCAGGCTTCTCCAGCAAACCGCTTTTCCTTTCTGTGACATAATAACAGAACTCATAACACATCAAGATTACTTCCTGGGAGACGGATGTCTACTTAGGCTTAAAATGACACTAATAACAAGCAGTCTTGAAGTGCAGCCGAGCCAAAGCCTGGCTGGATGCACGTCCTGTGGCCTGACGGAGCCACCAGGGAATGGGCTGGGTCAGCAGCATGCAGGTGCCTGTGGTCTCACGTCGTGGCAAAGGAGGCGTTTGGCTTGAGTGGAGGAAGAGGATCGGGAAGCGGGAGTTTTGGTGGAGCCTGCGTGCTGCATCAGCGCGTCTAGTGCCACCACGAGTGCCTCGGCCACCTGCAAGGGCGAGCGGGCTCCAAGGATTGGCTGAGTGTCCACAGCTGGGCTGCTGGGGTCATTCTTCCTGCCGCAGAGCAAAGGGTGTTTCGCAGCACGCTGGTGGGTGGTTGGCAGGCCTGTGGCCCCTGGGGTGTGCAAGCCACTGCTCGTCGTGGGCTGTGCTCTCCACGTCTTGGAGGGAGTCACCAGCAACCAACTTCCTTTGGGTCAGCAGCAGCAGACGGACCCTGTGCAAAGTGGCCAGCTCCTGGCCTTCCAGGACCCTCTCCTGTGCCCAGCAGCGTGCCGCTGACCTTGGCCTATGCCCCTGAATCGCAGCGCTTAGTGTACAGCGCCTTCCTCTGCTACCCAGGGGTCCTCCCTCAGCCCTTGCCCTGCACCCTTTCCCTGTGTGTGTGTGTGTGGCTGTTTCGGCTTCCTGTCCTCCTCGTGGATCTCCACGAGTTCATGGCCGTTCCCCAGCTGAGCTGCGCACTGCCGGCGCCCCCGGCACCTCTGTAGCAGATCTCACTGTGGCCGAGAGCGCCAGACCCACACCAAGGCTACGCCGTGGTCGCCTCTGCTGGAGTCTTGCAAGCTCGGGCCCCGTCTGAGGACGGCAGGACCCCGCAAGCGTGCGCTCCTGGTGGGGCGCTGGCGCACAAGTCCCTGCTCCTTCCACGGCTTCGGGCGCCTGCAATCTGTTGCCCCCAATCCCACCCATAGAATGTCTTTCACCTGCTCCAGAGACTGGGTGGGCCAGAGCCTCATCTCCCACATTTTTCAGTGTCCTGCAACTGCTCTGTCCCTGGGGCCACCCGCACCTGTGTCACCCACGAGGCTCTCCACTTCTTGCCAAACTCTGGGTCTTTCCTCACACCCCATCCCCTGCCTTTCTCCCTCACTCTTAATGCTCCAATCCAAGTGAGTCTAGAGGCTATGCCCTGAATCTCGGCCCCGCCCTTGCTCTTTCACAGGCCCCGGCCCCTGGGCACTGTGGCATGTCCGGCGTTATGGAGGGTGGTGCAGGGGGCGCTGCAGTACCGGGGCATGATGCAAGGGAGCTCTGCGGTGCAGGGGTGCTGCAGTCCAGGGGCCTGATGCAAGGGGGCGCTGCAGTACCGGAGCATGATGCAAGTCGCTGCTGCTGTGCAGGGGCCTGATGCAAGGGGGCGCTGCAGTACCGGGCCCCGGCGCCAGGGGGCCCTGCTGAGCACGCAAGTTTTTGCGAGCAGCTGGGCAATCTCTTGCTCGCTGGTCCCGCAGGATCCCGCCCCAGGACCAGAGCATGACACTCAGCGTGGTCATCTGATGCCTCTGCACCTAGGCCTGCCTCATCTGATGCCCCTCCACCCCCCTCTCTGGTCTCCGAGGGTGCCCGCGAGGCTGGACTGGGGAACCTCTTCCCAGAACCAGATCTAAGCCAACACGGGCTGAACACGCAGCCCAGCCCTCTTACTCAGCCGCCCTGCCTTGTCCTTGAGTATTTGTCAAACCTTACATGGGCTTTGCTGCTAGTGCTTTGCTTGGAGGAGGCCAGGGGGAGGGAAGGAGATTTACTATTTTCTATTTGTGCTTTAATGGTCAAGCAAAGCTCTTTCTCTGGTTTTCAAACAGTGTTTCTGAAGCGTGGCCGCCTTCCTTGCTTTTCCTTCTGTTTGCCACTGGGTGAGACGAGAAGGGGCAATGAGGTAGGACGTAAAGACTGTCGGTTTGCCTTTTTAAAAGTTTGCAACTCGGATATAATACCTGATATCGCTCAGCTGACTGGAACCCGTTTGTTTCTAGAATTCCGGGGACGCGTGTATTACCAATCGACATCTAGGATGTTAGCGTTTCCTGAATAAGGCCTTGATTCATCAAAGGGGGTTTTCATTTGAAATCCACTTGCATTTATACTGCAAAAGACTTACAAGTCACCTTCAAGAAGGTCTTGCTATTGTTTTTCCTCTCCTTACCCCCAATTGTATTTGAAAATGATGAGATAAATTAGTCAATGAAGAGATTAAATAGGAATAAAGTGGAAAAGGTACCAGTCACTTAAGGGGACATACAGCTGTGCATAGGACAGACGTCCTACCTGTGGGTATGTTTGTGTGTGCGCACCCAGTGTTTGCCACAAGGTGGGCGCTCAGGTATTTGCTTTTCTGAAACTCGGTGTAATCTGTGAGCTACAGCGTTCTCCTGCATCGTCTAATTGCTCGGTCGCAGCAGACCCACGGCGGTGGTCTTACAAGTGCTCGCCACCTGCTCTGTAGCGACACACCGGGGACACGATCAACTCCGAATACAAGGACCGGGAGAAGCTTACTTAAGGTCAAAAGAGAAAAATAAACTGTCACTCCCCAGGATGCACAGAACACGTAATTCCAATCCCATGGTTAAGGGAACAGGTGAAGACTGTTGGGCTGTGATACCAGGCTGATAATTCTCACCGTAACCTCCTGAGAGTTCTGTCAATGAGGACAAGTGCCCAGGGACAGGGGTTTCCACATTGATGTTGCAACAGTGACTGGGCAGTGAGAGCAGGAGTCTTAGGCAATGATACCTGATAGGCAGCTGTCAGATCAGCCCTGTGGCATCCCAGGGACCGGCTCCTGCGCTTCCAGCAGCGCCATTACCGGGAGGCTCAAGGCCACACACCCCATGTTTCCTTAGAGCATTCTCGGGGTATGTGTGGAGAGTGGGGGCGATGGGGAAAGGATGGGATTTGTTGGGGAGAAATATGATTGATTGTGGTCTCTTTGTTGCCAGGTTAAATTCACTGCTTCTTAGCTCTGGTTGCTCCTAGAATCACCTGGGGAGCTTCCAGATAACATCACTGACTAGGCCCTGTCCTCAGAGAGTCCAGTCGATTTGAGATGGGCCTGGGCATAAGGGCTTTTCAAAGCATTTTCGTTGGTTTGAATATACGTTCAAGATTCAACTTTATAATTTTTAAAATTGGCTTTAGAGAGAGAGGAAGGGAGAGGGAGAGAGAAACATCAATGTGTGAAAGAGACATCGGCCAGTTGCCTCCTGTACATGCCCCTACTGCGGCTCTAACCTGCAGTCTGGGTACGTGCCCTGACGGGAGTTGAACCTGTGACCTTTTGGTGGACAGGATGACCCTCCAACCAACTGAGCCACATTGGCCAGGGTAAGCAGTATCCTCTTTTTAATTAGTCTCAGAAACACCTGAGTGAAGCTGTCATTGTACCTGTCACGGGTGTTAAGAATTTGAAGTTGAATTCTGACAGTGAGTTACTTGGGGAAAACTCTTTTAAGCCTTCAGAGAATACCTGATGAATCACGTAGAGACAACTCGTTGTCATCAGGAATATATAGGTATGCTTTCAACAATTTCCTTACGTGTCTTCTATGTGTAAGGCACTGCGTGAGTCCAGTCAGATCAACTGCATTATAAAGTTATACACTACGGATTATTCCAAATCCAAAAATTGAAGTGTTCCCTGAGTAGCTTGATGTAAGTAAGTCTATATCAACTGTGAGAAGAAGGTATCCCAATAATTACTAGAAAAGCTGCCACCTGTTTCTATCATGCTTACAACTTAACCTTTTTAATATTTATATGGATTTTATGGAGAGCCCAATGAGGTTGGAGAATTATGCTGTTTATAAACATTTTTACAAACTAAGCAAATTGGCAAATGAATAGCAACTAATTAATTCTTACCTTATGTGAAATCTCTTTGGGACTAGTTTGGCTATAAACCTAACTTTAGCACTGGCCGGTGTGGCTCAGTTGGGTGAGTGCTGTCCCATGCACGGAGAGGTCGCCAGTTTGATTCTCAGTCAGGGCAAATGCCCAGGTTGCAGGCTCGATCCCAACTAGGCTGCATGCAGAAGGCAGCCGATGGATGTCTCTTTCTCATTGATGTTTCTCTCTCTCTCTCCATTTCCCTCCCTCTCCCCCTAAAACACATAAAAATATATATTTAAAAAAATTGTTCTAAACAATTTAAGAACATATCTTTTTAAAATGTTACGAAAAAACTAACTTTAAAAAAGTCTATCAGAAGTGAGTCCTAGAGAAATCCACACAGGGTTGAAAGTAGAAAATTTTATTTAATATAATCCACTTTAGGTAATACGGAGCATCCAATCCTCTCCTGCAAGGAGCCATACGGGCCATAGAGCTGGGAACTGAGCCAGTCTGGCACTTGGCAGCAGCCCTCTCCGAGGCTGACGGGAGGGTCTGTAATCCGCTTTGCAAGCATTGTCACCAGGTCTCACTTTTGGCAGTCAATCAATAGATGCAGCTCACTAAATCGGCTGGGGAGTGTTTCAATATGTGTTGGCAACAGTTACCTGGAATTAGCAACTGTGAGGGGTGCTAAGGTAACAGTATTCCGATTGATGTAACCTTCCTGAATTTTGTTCTTGTGGATTTTCAGCCTGCTCCTCTAGAGGGGGTGCTGAGTTCCAGGTTTATCTTCTCAGGTGGGCCAGTTAACCACCTCTGTCCTGTGGCTTGCATTCCTGAACATCAAGCAGTCTTGCAAAGGCAAGTCACAGAACTGACGTCAAGGGGACCCAGGCAAAGATCTGGGAGTGAGCCCAGGGTCCATTCCCCACAGATGAGAGGTCAGGAGCACCTGTTCCCCAAGGCAGTGCCTCCATTGATTTTCCTTCATGCGCTGATGCCTTTGCTATGTGTATAAGATGCATGTGCGGCTGACTCACTTTGTGAAGCTCTTCAAGCTGGGGCTTGTACTGTGTTTGACATATTTTGGGTGCTCAGTAAATATTAAATCAGTAGTAGAGTCTCCAGTTGTGGGATTAATAAACCAAGCCAGTTACACACACAGCATAACTCACAACCTCAGATGGCCATGGTTAAAGCAAGGATAAATCATGCCCAGAAAAACACGCTACTCAATCTGGATTTGTCAATTCCAGCAATTCCAGGAACGAACTGTTATTTGGGGTCTTCTGTGAGCCTCTGGACCCAACCCCAGGAAGGACAGCATCTCAGTACATGGCGCCAAGCTCTGTCTGTTCTCTCCAAGACTGAATGTGCCTAAATCCACAGGTTCATCAAAGACAGAGTAGAGCATTTCAGGAGTAACTTCTTTTGTATCTTTTTTTAAAACCTCACCTGAGGATATTTTTTTCCATTGACTTTTAGAGAGTGGAAGGAAGGAAGAGAGAGAGAAGAGAGAGAAACATCAATTGCTTGCCTTCAGTACGAGACTGAACTGGGGCTGGGGAGTGAACCTGCAGCTGAGGTACGTGTCCTTGAGCAGGAACGGAACCGCGACCTTTCAGTCGGAGCCCCGACCAGTACTCTAACCGCTGAGCCAAACCGGCCAGGGCCAGGATTAATTTCTATACCATCATGAATCTGGATCATTATTTAAGTGTTAGCATTTACTCACACTCTTCCACACATAATTTGTGAAATTTAAAGAACATTCAACACTTGGGCCTTTAAACAAAATTGGATCAGATTCCAAATCCTTCACGACAGAGTCACAAACAGGATTTTCTGGTACATCCAAAATAAAAGTTTAAAATGGATTTGGGCACACCTTCCCAGGGATCCATATATTTTGCTAAGATAAGCTAGTCTGCAGATGTTGGAAATGCAAAATATTTATTTGGATGGATGAGCGTTGCCATCTTGGTTTGTTAAAAGACCACACACCCCCAACCGGACTTCGTAAGTAGAAAGCCTTATTTTGAACTGCGCGTGCACACTTCCAACAGGTTTTCAATGGTTCTCCTCTGCTTTCCAAATCGATTTCTCATTTCCCACTCTTGATATCTCTATTCTGCCTTTTTTTTCTGCTACTTTCCCATATTATCTATGAAATACGTCCGTTCTGAATCTACCTCCACCCGAGTGAAGGGGAGCGGGTGGGATTCAAACATCCATCTTCCCGTGGGTCCTTCTACGGTGAGTCGCGTTGGAGAGCCACCCTGGCTAATTCCATTGCAGAGGGCGGACTGCACCCAACAAGTGGAGGGCTGCGGTCACTGCACTTCCTGTCCACTGTGGGCCCTTGGAGCTCACACAACTGAACGTTTCACAGGTGACTCCAAGCAGAGGTGAGTAACAAGAGTTTGCTCAGAATCTCTGCAGGGCCCTTTATGCGACAAATCTCCTCGAGAGCTTGCAAGAGGGGCCTAACAAGGAGAGGTCAAGTGTGTTTCATTGTGATGTCTGGGGTTGAAGCCCGGACACCTAAGCCAGAATAAGCACTTAACAGTCTTTTTTTATTTTTTAATTTTAAATATGTTTTTATTGATTTCAGAGACAGGGAGGGAGGGAAAGAGAGAGAGAGAGAGAGAGAGGGAGAGAGGGAGAGAAACATCAGTGATGAGAGAGTCACTGATCTGATGCTTCCTGCATGCCCCACACTGGGGCTTCCACAACCCAGACATGTGCCCCGACTGGGAATTGAACCACGATCTTCTGGTTCATAGGTCGATGCTCAACTGCTGAGCCCCGAGGGCCGGGTGACAGAGTCTTTTAGGCATCCCCTCCTGCCCTCCTTCAGCTCTCAAAAACCCTATCCTTCATTGCTGGTGACTCAAGCCTGCCCCCCCCCCCCCACTCACCGACCCATGAATTCATCTCTTCCTTCTGGAACGGCATCTAATGATGAATGGAAAGCTACACTCTTTCTCACCACACACAATTAGTTATTGCCAAGTAATATAATAATAAAAAAAATCCTTTGAGCTACAAAAATTAAGTAAAACCTGCTGTGGGTTAGAAGCAGGCGCTGGGCTCCTTCTCTAGCCCAGGACAGCACAGTTGCCCTTGGTCACGTACTACAAGGCTCGCCCAGGCACCTGGGTAGCAGGCACAGGGCTGCAGCGTCCCCTGCCCCAGGGCGGCCAGATGGGCGGCCTGGCCATGCTGGGTGTGCAGCAGGCAGGTTCCTGTGCGGCGCCAGTCCTTCTGGGGCCCTGCCCTTGCAGAACAAACGTGGGGTCACACTGCCCTCCTGCTTCTTACAAGACTCAGCGCAGGCGCAGGTGGGAAATGACAGCCCTTGTAAGCGCCTTCAAAGGCCATAACTGTTTCTTTAGAGCACGCCCTTATTTATTCCCATTTGCTTCCTGCGCCAGGCTTCTCCAGCAAACCGCTTTTCCTTTCTGTGACATAATAACAGAACTCATAACACATCAAGATTACTTCCTGGGAGACGGATGTCTACTTAGGCTTAAAATGACACTAATAACAAGCAGTCTTGAAGTGCAGCCGAGCCAAAGCCTGGCTGGATGCACGTCCTGTGGCCTGACGGAGCCACCAGGGAATGGGCTGGGTCAGCAGCATGCAGGTGCCTGTGGTCTCACGTCGTGGCAAAGGAGGCGTTTGGCTTGAGTGGAGGAAGAGGATCGGGAAGCGGGAGTTTTGGTGGAGCCTGCGTGCTGCATCAGCGCGTCTAGTGCCACCACGAGTGCCTCGGCCACCTGCAAGGGCGAGCGGGCTCCAAGGATTGGCTGAGTGTCCACAGCTGGGCTGCTGGGGTCATTCTTCCTGCCGCAGAGCAAAGGGTGTTTCGCAGCACGCTGGTGGGTGGTTGGCAGGCCTGTGGCCCCTGGGGTGTGCAAGCCACTGCTCGTCGTGGGCTGTGCTCTCCACGTCTTGGAGGGAGTCACCAGCAACCAACTTCCTTTGGGTCAGCAGCAGCAGACGGACCCTGTGCAAAGTGGCCAGCTCCTGGCCTTCCAGGACCCTCTCCTGTGCCCAGCAGCGTGCCGCTGACCTTGGCCTATGCCCCTGAATCGCAGCGCTTAGTGTACAGCGCCTTCCTCTGCTACCCAGGGGTCCTCCCTCAGCCCTTGCCCTGCACCCTTTCCCTGTGTGTGTGTGTGTGGCTGTTTCGGCTTCCTGTCCTCCTCGTGGATCTCCACGAGTTCATGGCCGTTCCCCAGCTGAGCTGCGCACTGCCGGCGCCCCCGGCACCTCTGTAGCAGATCTCACTGTGGCCGAGAGCGCCAGACCCACACCAAGGCTACGCCGTGGTCGCCTCTGCTGGAGTCTTGCAAGCTCGGGCCCCGTCTGAGGACGGCAGGACCCCGCAAGCGTGCGCTCCTGGTGGGGCGCTGGCGCACAAGTCCCTGCTCCTTCCACGGCTTCGGGCGCCTGCAATCTGTTGCCCCCAATCCCACCCATAGAATGTCTTTCACCTGCTCCAGAGACTGGGTGGGCCAGAGCCTCATCTCCCACATTTTTCAGTGTCCTGCAACTGCTCTGTCCCTGGGGCCACCCGCACCTGTGTCACCCACGAGGCTCTCCACTTCTTGCCAAACTCTGGGTCTTTCCTCACACCCCATCCCCTGCCTTTCTCCCTCACTCTTAATGCTCCAATCCAAGTGAGTCTAGAGGCTATGCCCTGAATCTCGGCCCCGCCCTTGCTCTTTCACAGGCCCCGGCCCCTGGGCACTGTGGCATGTCCGGCGTTATGGAGGGTGGTGCAGGGGGCGCTGCAGTACCGGGGCATGATGCAAGGGAGCTCTGCGGTGCAGGGGTGCTGCAGTCCAGGGGCCTGATGCAAGGGGGCGCTGCAGTACCGGAGCATGATGCAAGTCGCTGCTGCTGTGCAGGGGCCTGATGCAAGGGGGCGCTGCAGTACCGGGCCCCGGCGCCAGGGGGCCCTGCTGAGCACGCAAGTTTTTGCGAGCAGCTGGGCAATCTCTTGCTCGCTGGTCCCGCAGGATCCCGCCCCAGGACCAGAGCATGACACTCAGCGTGGTCATCTGATGCCTCTGCACCTAGGCCTGCCTCATCTGATGCCCCTCCACCCCCCTCTCTGGTCTCCGAGGGTGCCCGCGAGGCTGGACTGGGGAACCTCTTCCCAGAACCAGATCTAAGCCAACACGGGCTGAACACGCAGCCCAGCCCTCTTACTCAGCCGCCCTGCCTTGTCCTTGAGTATTTGTCAAACCTTACATGGGCTTTGCTGCTAGTGCTTTGCTTGGAGGAGGCCAGGGGGAGGGAAGGAGATTTACTATTTTCTATTTGTGCTTTAATGGTCAAGCAAAGCTCTTTCTCTGGTTTTCAAACAGTGTTTCTGAAGCGTGGCCGCCTTCCTTGCTTTTCCTTCTGTTTGCCACTGGGTGAGACGAGAAGGGGCAATGAGGTAGGACGTAAAGACTGTCGGTTTGCCTTTTTAAAAGTTTGCAACTCGGATATAATACCTGATATCGCTCAGCTGACTGGAACCCGTTTGTTTCTAGAATTCCGGGGACGCGTGTATTACCAATCGACATCTAGGATGTTAGCGTTTCCTGAATAAGGCCTTGATTCATCAAAGGGGGTTTTCATTTGAAATCCACTTGCATTTATACTGCAAAAGACTTACAAGTCACCTTCAAGAAGGTCTTGCTATTGTTTTTCCTCTCCTTACCCCCAATTGTATTTGAAAATGATGAGATAAATTAGTCAATGAAGAGATTAAATAGGAATAAAGTGGAAAAGGTACCAGTCACTTAAGGGGACATACAGCTGTGCATAGGACAGACGTCCTACCTGTGGGTATGTTTGTGTGTGCGCACCCAGTGTTTGCCACAAGGTGGGCGCTCAGGTATTTGCTTTTCTGAAACTCGGTGTAATCTGTGAGCTACAGCGTTCTCCTGCATCGTCTAATTGCTCGGTCGCAGCAGACCCACGGCGGTGGTCTTACAAGTGCTCGCCACCTGCTCTGTAGCGACACACCGGGGACACGATCAACTCCGAATACAAGGACCGGGAGAAGCTTACTTAAGGTCAAAAGAGAAAAATAAACTGTCACTCCCCAGGATGCACAGAACACGTAATTCCAATCCCATGGTTAAGGGAACAGGTGAAGACTGTTGGGCTGTGATACCAGGCTGATAATTCTCACCGTAACCTCCTGAGAGTTCTGTCAATGAGGACAAGTGCCCAGGGACAGGGGTTTCCACATTGATGTTGCAACAGTGACTGGGCAGTGAGAGCAGGAGTCTTAGGCAATGATACCTGATAGGCAGCTGTCAGATCAGCCCTGTGGCATCCCAGGGACCGGCTCCTGCGCTTCCAGCAGCGCCATTACCGGGAGGCTCAAGGCCACACACCCCATGTTTCCTTAGAGCATTCTCGGGGTATGTGTGGAGAGTGGGGGCGATGGGGAAAGGATGGGATTTGTTGGGGAGAAATATGATTGATTGTGGTCTCTTTGTTGCCAGGTTAAATTCACTGCTTCTTAGCTCTGGTTGCTCCTAGAATCACCTGGGGAGCTTCCAGATAACATCACTGACTAGGCCCTGTCCTCAGAGAGTCCAGTCGATTTGAGATGGGCCTGGGCATAAGGGCTTTTCAAAGCATTTTCGTTGGTTTGAATATACGTTCAAGATTCAACTTTATAATTTTTAAAATTGGCTTTAGAGAGAGAGGAAGGGAGAGGGAGAGAGAAACATCAATGTGTGAAAGAGACATCGGCCAGTTGCCTCCTGTACATGCCCCTACTGCGGCTCTAACCTGCAGTCTGGGTACGTGCCCTGACGGGAGTTGAACCTGTGACCTTTTGGTGGACAGGATGACCCTCCAACCAACTGAGCCACATTGGCCAGGGTAAGCAGTATCCTCTTTTTAATTAGTCTCAGAAACACCTGAGTGAAGCTGTCATTGTACCTGTCACGGGTGTTAAGAATTTGAAGTTGAATTCTGACAGTGAGTTACTTGGGGAAAACTCTTTTAAGCCTTCAGAGAATACCTGATGAATCACGTAGAGACAACTCGTTGTCATCAGGAATATATAGGTATGCTTTCAACAATTTCCTTACGTGTCTTCTATGTGTAAGGCACTGCGTGAGTCCAGTCAGATCAACTGCATTATAAAGTTATACACTACGGATTATTCCAAATCCAAAAATTGAAGTGTTCCCTGAGTAGCTTGATGTAAGTAAGTCTATATCAACTGTGAGAAGAAGGTATCCCAATAATTACTAGAAAAGCTGCCACCTGTTTCTATCATGCTTACAACTTAACCTTTTTAATATTTATATGGATTTTATGGAGAGCCCAATGAGGTTGGAGAATTATGCTGTTTATAAACATTTTTACAAACTAAGCAAATTGGCAAATGAATAGCAACTAATTAATTCTTACCTTATGTGAAATCTCTTTGGGACTAGTTTGGCTATAAACCTAACTTTAGCACTGGCCGGTGTGGCTCAGTTGGGTGAGTGCTGTCCCATGCACGGAGAGGTCGCCAGTTTGATTCTCAGTCAGGGCACATGCCCAGGTTGCAGGCTCGATCCCAACTAGGCTGCATGCAGAAGGCAGCCGATGGATGTCTCTTTCTCATTGATGTTTCTCTCTCTCTCTCCATTTCCCTCCCTCTCCCCCTAAAACACATAAAAATATATATTTAAAAAAATTGTTCTAAACAATTTAAGAACATATCTTTTTAAAATGTTACGAAAAAACTAACTTTAAAAAAGTCTATCAGAAGTGAGTCCTAGAGAAATCCACACAGGGTTGAAAGTAGAAAATTTTATTTAATATAATCCACTTTAGGTAATACGGAGCATCCAATCCTCTCCTGCAAGGAGCCATACGGGCCATAGAGCTGGGAACTGAGCCAGTCTGGCACTTGGCAGCAGCCCTCTCCGAGGCTGACGGGAGGGTCTGTAATCCGCTTTGCAAGCATTGTCACCAGGTCTCACTTTTGGCAGTCAATCAATAGATGCAGCTCACTAAATCGGCTGGGGAGTGTTTCAATATGTGTTGGCAACAGTTACCTGGAATTAGCAACTGTGAGGGGTGCTAAGGTAACAGTATTCCGATTGATGTAACCTTCCTGAATTTTGTTCTTGTGGATTTTCAGCCTGCTCCTCTAGAGGGGGTGCTGAGTTCCAGGTTTATCTTCTCAGGTGGGCCAGTTAACCACCTCTGTCCTGTGGCTTGCATTCCTGAACATCAAGCAGTCTTGCAAAGGCAAGTCACAGAACTGACGTCAAGGGGACCCAGGCAAAGATCTGGGAGTGAGCCCAGGGTCCATTCCCCACAGATGAGAGGTCAGGAGCACCTGTTCCCCAAGGCAGTGCCTCCATTGATTTTCCTTCATGCGCTGATGCCTTTGCTATGTGTATAAGATGCATGTGCGGCTGACTCACTTTGTGAAGCTCTTCAAGCTGGGGCTTGTACTGTGTTTGACATATTTTGGGTGCTCAGTAAATATTAAATCAGTAGTAGAGTCTCCAGTTGTGGGATTAATAAACCAAGCCAGTTACACACACAGCATAACTCACAACCTCAGATGGCCATGGTTAAAGCAAGGATAAATCATGCCCAGAAAAACACGCTACTCAATCTGGATTTGTCAATTCCAGCAATTCCAGGAACGAACTGTTATTTGGGGTCTTCTGTGAGCCTCTGGACCCAACCCCAGGAAGGACAGCATCTCAGTACATGGCGCCAAGCTCTGTCTGTTCTCTCCAAGACTGAATGTGCCTAAATCCACAGGTTCATCAAAGACAGAGTAGAGCATTTCAGGAGTAACTTCTTTTGTATCTTTTTTTAAAACCTCACCTGAGGATATTTTTTTCCATTGACTTTTAGAGAGTGGAAGGAAGGAAGAGAGAGAGAAGAGAGAGAAACATCAATTGCTTGCCTTCAGTACGAGACTGAACTGGGGCTGGGGAGTGAACCTGCAGCTGAGGTACGTGTCCTTGAGCAGGAACGGAACCGCGACCTTTCAGTCGGAGCCCCGACCAGTACTCTAACCGCTGAGCCAAACCGGCCAGGGCCAGGATTAATTTCTATACCATCATGAATCTGGATCATTATTTAAGTGTTAGCATTTACTCACACTCTTCCACACATAATTTGTGAAATTTAAAGAACATTCAACACTTGGGCCTTTAAACAAAATTGGATCAGATTCCAAATCCTTCACGACAGAGTCACAAACAGGATTTTCTGGTACATCCAAAATAAAAGTTTAAAATGGATTTGGGCACACCTTCCCAGGGATCCATATATTTTGCTAAGATAAGCTAGTCTGCAGATGTTGGAAATGCAAAATATTTATTTGGATGGATGAGCGTTGCCATCTTGGTTTGTTAAAAGACCACACACCCCCAACCGGACTTCGTAAGTAGAAAGCCTTATTTTGAACTGCGCGTGCACACTTCCAACAGGTTTTCAATGGTTCTCCTCTGCTTTCCAAATCGATTTCTCATTTCCCACTCTTGATATCTCTATTCTGCCTTTTTTTTCTGCTACTTTCCCATATTATCTATGAAATACGTCCGTTCTGAATCTACCTCCACCCGAGTGAAGGGGAGCGGGTGGGATTCAAACATCCATCTTCCCGTGGGTCCTTCTACGGTGAGTCGCGTTGGAGAGCCACCCTGGCTAATTCCATTGCAGAGGGCGGACTGCACCCAACAAGTGGAGGGCTGCGGTCACTGCACTTCCTGTCCACTGTGGGCCCTTGGAGCTCACACAACTGAACGTTTCACAGGTGACTCCAAGCAGAGGTGAGTAACAAGAGTTTGCTCAGAATCTCTG
This sequence comes from Miniopterus natalensis, assembly GCF_054644295.1. Taxonomy (NCBI): domain Eukaryota; kingdom Metazoa; phylum Chordata; class Mammalia; order Chiroptera; family Miniopteridae; genus Miniopterus; species Miniopterus natalensis. The sequence goes on along the minus strand of NW_028270002.1, from coordinate 6,519 downwards.
CAGGGCCCTTTATGCGACAAATCTCCTCGAGAGCTTGCAAGAGGGGCCTAACAAGGAGAGGTCAAGTGTGTTTCATTGTGATGTCTGGGGTTGAAGCCCGGACACCTAAGCCAGAATAAGCACTTAACAGTCTTTTTTTATTTTTTAATTTTAAATATGTTTTTATTGATTTCAGAGACAGGGAGGGAGGGAAAGAGAGAGAGAGAGAGAGAGAGGGAGAGAGGGAGAGAAACATCAGTGATGAGAGAGTCACTGATCTGATGCTTCCTGCATGCCCCACACTGGGGCTTCCACAACCCAGACATGTGCCCCGACTGGGAATTGAACCACGATCTTCTGGTTCATAGGTCGATGCTCAACTGCTGAGCCCCGAGGGCCGGGTGACAGAGTCTTTTAGGCATCCCCTCCTGCCCTCCTTCAGCTCTCAAAAACCCTATCCTTCATTGCTGGTGACTCAAGCCTGCCCCCCCCCCCCCACTCACCGACCCATGAATTCATCTCTTCCTTCTGGAACGGCATCTAATGATGAATGGAAAGCTACACTCTTTCTCACCACACACAATTAGTTATTGCCAAGTAATATAATAATAAAAAAAATCCTTTGAGCTACAAAAATTAAGTAAAACCTGCTGTGGGTTAGAAGCAGGCGCTGGGCTCCTTCTCTAGCCCAGGACAGCACAGTTGCCCTTGGTCACGTACTACAAGGCTCGCCCAGGCACCTGGGTAGCAGGCACAGGGCTGCAGCGTCCCCTGCCCCAGGGCGGCCAGATGGGCGGCCTGGCCATGCTGGGTGTGCAGCAGGCAGGTTCCTGTGCGGCGCCAGTCCTTCTGGGGCCCTGCCCTTGCAGAACAAACGTGGGGTCACACTGCCCTCCTGCTTCTTACAAGACTCAACGCAGGCGCAGGTGGGAAATGACAGCCCTTGTAAGCGCCTTCAAAGGCCATAACTGTTTCTTTAGAGCACGCCCTTATTTATTCCCATTTGCTTCCTGCGCCAGGCTTCTCCAGCAAACCGCTTTTCCTTTCTGTGACATAATAACAGAACTCATAACACATCAAGATTACTTCCTGGGAGACGGATGTCTACTTAGGCTTAAAATGACACTAATAACAAGCAGTCTTGAAGTGCAGCCGAGCCAAAGCCTGGCTGGATGCACGTCCTGTGGCCTGACGGAGCCACCAGGGAATGGGCTGGGTCAGCAGCATGCAGGTGCCTGTGGTCTCACGTCGTGGCAAAGGAGGCGTTTGGCTTGAGTGGAGGAAGAGGATCGGGAAGCGGGAGTTTTGGTGGAGCCTGCGTGCTGCATCAGCGCGTCTAGTGCCACCACGAGTGCCTCGGCCACCTGCAAGGGCGAGCGGGCTCCAAGGATTGGCTGAGTGTCCACAGCTGGGCTGCTGGGGTCATTCTTCCTGCCGCAGAGCAAAGGGTGTTTCGCAGCACGCTGGTGGGTGGTTGGCAGGCCTGTGGCCCCTGGGGTGTGCAAGCCACTGCTCGTCGTGGGCTGTGCTCTCCACGTCTTGGAGGGAGTCACCAGCAACCAACTTCCTTTGGGTCAGCAGCAGCAGACGGACCCTGTGCAAAGTGGCCAGCTCCTGGCCTTCCAGGACCCTCTCCTGTGCCCAGCAGCGTGCCGCTGACCTTGGCCTATGCCCCTGAATCGCAGCGCTTAGTGTACAGCGCCTTCCTCTGCTACCCAGGGGTCCTCCCTCAGCCCTTGCCCTGCACCCTTTCCCTGTGTGTGTGTGTGTGTGGCTGTTTCGGCTTCCTGTCCTCCTCGTGGATCTCCACGAGTTCATGGCCGTTCCCCAGCTGAGCTGCGCACTGCCGGCGCCCCCGGCACCTCTGTAGCAGATCTCACTGTGGCCGAGAGCGCCAGACCCACACCAAGGCTACGCCGTGGTCGCCTCTGCTGGAGTCTTGCAAGCTCGGGCCCCGTCTGAGGACGGCAGGACCCCGCAAGCGTGCGCTCCTGGTGGGGCGCTGGCGCACAAGTCCCTGCTCCTTCCACGGCTTCGGGCGCCTGCAATCTGTTGCCCCCAATCCCACCCATAGAATGTCTTTCACCTGCTCCAGAGACTGGGTGGGCCAGAGCCTCATCTCCCACATTTTTCAGTGTCCTGCAACTGCTCTGTCCCTGGGGCCACCCGCACCTGTGTCACCCACGAGGCTCTCCACTTCTTGCCAAACTCTGGGTCTTTCCTCACACCCCATCCCCTGCCTTTCTCCCTCACTCTTAATGCTCCAATCCAAGTGAGTCTAGAGGCTATGCCCTGAATCTCGGCCCCGCCCTTGCTCTTTCACAGGCCCCGGCCCCTGGGCACTGTGGCATGTCCGGCGTTATGGAGGGTGGTGCAGGGGGCGCTGCAGTACCGGGGCATGATGCAAGGGAGCTCTGCGGTGCAGGGGTGCTGCAGTCCAGGGGCCTGATGCAAGGGGGCGCTGCAGTACCGGAGCATGATGCAAGTCGCTGCTGCTGTGCAGGGGCCTGATGCAAGGGGGCGCTGCAGTACCGGGCCCCGGCGCCAGGGGGCCCTGCTGAGCACGCAAGTTTTTGCGAGCAGCTGGGCAATCTCTTGCTCGCTGGTCCCGCAGGATCCCGCCCCAGGACCAGAGCATGACACTCAGCGTGGTCATCTGATGCCTCTGCACCTAGGCCTGCCTCATCTGATGCCCCTCCACCCCCCTCTCTGGTCTCCGAGGGTGCCCGCGAGGCTGGACTGGGGAACCTCTTCCCAGAACCAGATCTAAGCCAACACGGGCTGAACACGCAGCCCAGCCCTCTTACTCAGCCGCCCTGCCTTGTCCTTGAGTATTTGTCAAACCTTACATGGGCTTTGCTGCTAGTGCTTTGCTTGGAGGAGGCCAGGGGGAGGGAAGGAGATTTACTATTTTCTATTTGTGCTTTAATGGTCAAGCAAAGCTCTTTCTCTGGTTTTCAAACAGTGTTTCTGAAGCGTGGCCGCCTTCCTTGCTTTTCCTTCTGTTTGCCACTGGGTGAGACGAGAAGGGGCAATGAGGTAGGACGTAAAGACTGTCGGTTTGCCTTTTTAAAAGTTTGCAACTCGGATATAATACCTGATATCGCTCAGCTGACTGGAACCCGTTTGTTTCTAGAATTCCGGGGACGCGTGTATTACCAATCGACATCTAGGATGTTAGCGTTTCCTGAATAAGGCCTTGATTCATCAAAGGGGGTTTTCATTTGAAATCCACTTGCATTTATACTGCAAAAGACTTACAAGTCACCTTCAAGAAGGTCTTGCTATTGTTTTTCCTCTCCTTACCCCCAATTGTATTTGAAAATGATGAGATAAATTAGTCAATGAAGAGATTAAATAGGAATAAAGTGGAAAAGGTACCAGTCACTTAAGGGGACATACAGCTGTGCATAGGACAGACGTCCTACCTGTGGGTATGTTTGTGTGTGCGCACCCAGTGTTTGCCACAAGGTGGGCGCTCAGGTATTTGCTTTTCTGAAACTCGGTGTAATCTGTGAGCTACAGCGTTCTCCTGCATCGTCTAATTGCTCGGTCGCAGCAGACCCACGGCGGTGGTCTTACAAGTGCTCGCCACCTGCTCTGTAGCGACACACCGGGGACACGATCAACTCCGAATACAAGGACCGGGAGAAGCTTACTTAAGGTCAAAAGAGAAAAATAAACTGTCACTCCCCAGGATGCACAGAACACGTAATTCCAATCCCATGGTTAAGGGAACAGGTGAAGACTGTTGGGCTGTGATACCAGGCTGATAATTCTCACCGTAACCTCCTGAGAGTTCTGTCAATGAGGACAAGTGCCCAGGGACAGGGGTTTCCACATTGATGTTGCAACAGTGACTGGGCAGTGAGAGCAGGAGTCTTAGGCAATGATACCTGATAGGCAGCTGTCAGATCAGCCCTGTGGCATCCCAGGGACCGGCTCCTGCGCTTCCAGCAGCGCCATTACCGGGAGGCTCAAGGCCACACACCCCATGTTTCCTTAGAGCATTCTCGGGGTATGTGTGGAGAGTGGGGGCGATGGGGAAAGGATGGGATTTGTTGGGGAGAAATATGATTGATTGTGGTCTCTTTGTTGCCAGGTTAAATTCACTGCTTCTTAGCTCTGGTTGCTCCTAGAATCACCTGGGGAGCTTCCAGATAACATCACTGACTAGGCCCTGTCCTCAGAGAGTCCAGTCGATTTGAGATGGGCCTGGGCATAAGGGCTTTTCAAAGCATTTTCGTTGGTTTGAATATACGTTCAAGATTCAACTTTATAATTTTTAAAATTGGCTTTAGAGAGAGAGGAAGGGAGAGGGAGAGAGAAACATCAATGTGTGAAAGAGACATCGGCCAGTTGCCTCCTGTACATGCCCCTACTGCGGCTCTAACCTGCAGTCTGGGTACGTGCCCTGACGGGAGTTGAACCTGTGACCTTTTGGTGGACAGGATGACCCTCCAACCAACTGAGCCACATTGGCCAGGGTAAGCAGTATCCTCTTTTTAATTAGTCTCAGAAACACCTGAGTGAAGCTGTCATTGTACCTGTCACGGGTGTTAAGAATTTGAAGTTGAATTCTGACAGTGAGTTACTTGGGGAAAACTCTTTTAAGCCTTCAGAGAATACCTGATGAATCACGTAGAGACAACTCGTTGTCATCAGGAATATATAGGTATGCTTTCAACAATTTCCTTACGTGTCTTCTATGTGTAAGGCACTGCGTGAGTCCAGTCAGATCAACTGCATTATAAAGTTATACACTACGGATTATTCCAAATCCAAAAATTGAAGTGTTCCCTGAGTAGCTTGATGTAAGTAAGTCTATATCAACTGTGAGAAGAAGGTATCCCAATAATTACTAGAAAAGCTGCCACCTGTTTCTATCATGCTTACAACTTAACCTTTTTAATATTTATATGGATTTTATGGAGAGCCCAATGAGGTTGGAGAATTATGCTGTTTATAAACATTTTTACAAACTAAGCAAATTGGCAAATGAATAGCAACTAATTAATTCTTACCTTATGTGAAATCTCTTTGGGACTAGTTTGGCTATAAACCTAACTTTAGCACTGGCCGGTGTGGCTCAGTTGGGTGAGTGCTGTCCCATGCACGGAGAGGTCGCCAGTTTGATTCTCAGTCAGGGCACATGCCCAGGTTGCAGGCTCGATCCCAACTAGGCTGCATGCAGAAGGCAGCCGATGGATGTCTCTTTCTCATTGATGTTTCTCTCTCTCTCTCCATTTCCCTCCCTCTCCCCCTAAAACACATAAAAATATATATTTAAAAAAATTGTTCTAAACAATTTAAGAACATATCTTTTTAAAATGTTACGAAAAAACTAACTTTAAAAAAGTCTATCAGAAGTGAGTCCTAGAGAAATCCACACAGGGTTGAAAGTAGAAAATTTTATTTAATATAATCCACTTTAGGTAATACGGAGCATCCAATCCTCTCCTGCAAGGAGCCATACGGGCCATAGAGCTGGGAACTGAGCCAGTCTGGCACTTGGCAGCAGCCCTCTCCGAGGCTGACGGGAGGGTCTGTAATCCGCTTTGCAAGCATTGTCACCAGGTCTCACTTTTGGCAGTCAATCAATAGATGCAGCTCACTAAATCGGCTGGGGAGTGTTTCAATATGTGTTGGCAACAGTTACCTGGAATTAGCAACTGTGAGGGGTGCTAAGGTAACAGTATTCCGATTGATGTAACCTTCCTGAATTTTGTTCTTGTGGATTTTCAGCCTGCTCCTCTAGAGGGGGTGCTGAGTTCCAGGTTTATCTTCTCAGGTGGGCCAGTTAACCACCTCTGTCCTGTGGCTTGCATTCCTGAACATCAAGCAGTCTTGCAAAGGCAAGTCACAGAACTGACGTCAAGGGGACCCAGGCAAAGATCTGGGAGTGAGCCCAGGGTCCATTCCCCACAGATGAGAGGTCAGGAGCACCTGTTCCCCAAGGCAGTGCCTCCATTGATTTTCCTTCATGCGCTGATGCCTTTGCTATGTGTATAAGATGCATGTGCGGCTGACTCACTTTGTGAAGCTCTTCAAGCTGGGGCTTGTACTGTGTTTGACATATTTTGGGTGCTCAGTAAATATTAAATCAGTAGTAGAGTCTCCAGTTGTGGGATTAATAAACCAAGCCAGTTACACACACAGCATAACTCACAACCTCAGATGGCCATGGTTAAAGCAAGGATAAATCATGCCCAGAAAAACACGCTACTCAATCTGGATTTGTCAATTCCAGCAATTCCAGGAACGAACTGTTATTTGGGGTCTTCTGTGAGCCTCTGGACCCAACCCCAGGAAGGACAGCATCTCAGTACATGGCGCCAAGCTCTGTCTGTTCTCTCCAAGACTGAATGTGCCTAAATCCACAGGTTCATCAAAGACAGAGTAGAGCATTTCAGGAGTAACTTCTTTTGTATCTTTTTTTAAACCTCACCTGAGGATATTTTTTTCCATTGACTTTTAGAGAGTGGAAGGAAGGAAGAGAGAGAGAAGAGAGAGAAACATCAATTGCTTGCCTTCAGTACG